>NW_018128316.1:102199-107504 GCF_001952655.1 Monopterus albus
CCATCAGTCAGTGTCTGAAAGGCAAGATGGTCCATCTGTATGGAGACTCCACCGCCAGGCAGTGGTTTCATTATTTGACCAATACACTACCAGGTAGATAATCACAGCAATTTCTGGCAGCAGTTTGATTTAATTTACACTGATGATTAATCTGTTACCTCTGTAATATATTTAGATCTCAAGGAGTTTAACCTGTACAGAAAGAACAAATTTGGACCTTTATTGGCCTTGGATCTAGCAAACGACATCATGGTGACCTTCCGCTGCCACAGTTCTCCTATCATCTTTCACACAGTTCCATTTGCCCAGGTGCGTTACATTGCCAATGAAATAGATGGAATAACTGGAGGCACCGACACTGTTGTCGTTGTTTCTGTCTGGGCACATTTTTGCCCTTTTCCCATTGAGATGTACATCCGGCGGATGCAGAACATCCGCAAGGCTGTGGTGCGGCTGCTGGAAAGGGCTCCAGGTACACTGGTCATCATCCGGACTGCAAACCTCAGAGAGTTAAACCTTGATGTGGTAATGTTTTTCAGCGACTGGTACACACTACAGTTTGACAAGGTGCTCAGAGCCATGTTCAAAGGACTGAATGTTCATCTGGTGCATGCCTGGGAAATGAGCCTGGCCCACCATGTGCCACATGACATCCACCCACTGCCTCCTGTTCTTACAAATATGATTGATGTCATGTTGTCCTACGTATGCCCTCAAAAAGATGGGTAAAATTGTGTTTGTTGGGCAGTGTAGGGCAAATTATTTGAAAACAGCAATACAGTACACATTACACATGAAAAAGGTCATTAGATTACTTTACTAATTACTTGTTACTTTACTTCTCTTACTCTCCCCAGCTACATCAGCTGCCTTTAAGCAACTCCAAATCTTCCACACCCCCTCATCTTGTATTAACACATGCAGAAATAGAAAATGAGATGCTGTGGTTAAACAGTGTGGAACGGTTTATTTATTTTTTTTATTTATTGGATTTATTGATAACTTAGCCTCAGTGACCGCACGAGTCTCTCCAGAAGTCCCGACCTCTGCTGCGTAGTTATTCCGACCTCTGCTTCAACTCTAAGCAAAGCATCATTTATGTTTCAACCAACTGCTGACTAACTATATTTGTTATAATATACTTATAACCAGGAATTGTTGAGAGGGCAATGAAAATAGGACAGGATGGAAAACAGCTATTAGTCACGTTGTTCCTGTGCGTTGCCAATAGACATACGTGGTGTTCTTTTTGTTTGTGGCTGCTGTACGTATCTGACGGTGATCTTCCCAGCCGTGGGTACCTGACAGCTAGCGCTACACCTGCCATACCTGGAGTTCTTTGTTTTCTGCTACTCATCTGCTCGTCCTGGTCTCCTCAGTCATCTCCACTCTGCCCTTGGTTCAGTATTATTCATTGACTCTTATGTTGTTACTTTGTGTTCTTTATTCTATTAAACCTCCTTTTTTGTACTAGCACCTGGGTCAGCCATCTTGAGTCCAACTCCAGTTCTCCCTCACCCTCCAGGTGAGGGGGAGTCAACCATAACAAGTGCTTTTAGTCCCGGTGGTGAAGAATAAAGCAGGAAAGGTGGGCAGCTCAGATAATTATAGACCCATTGCACTTGCTAACATACTAAAGTTGTTTGAAGAAATTCTCGAGTAGGTTTCATAATCTTATTGGCTCTACTGATAATCAATTTGGGTTTAAAGCCAATCATGGCACTGATATGTGTATTTTTGCTTTAAAATAACTAGTCAGTAAATATAAAAGTAAAAATTTGACCATATTTATTTGTTTTTAGATGCTTCTAAAGCTTTTGATCGAGTGAATCATAGGAAGCAATGATCTTTGCAAATTTATTAAAAATGAAAAATGAAAAAAAATAACGTACATAATTGTGAGATGCTTGTCATATTGGTATGCCCACCAGACTATGTGTGTCAGATGGGATAATTGTATATCTGCACCCTTTCAGACCTGTAACGGGGTAAGACACGGTAGTCCGTTGTCCCCAATTTTGTTTAATTTTTATATGAATGTTGTCTCTGAGTAGCTAAATATGTGTAGAACGGGATGTATGGTTGGTGGTACAATAGTGAATCACTTAATGTACGCAGATGATATGGTGATTTTTAGTCCCAGCTCGGCAGGTCTCTAGCAGCTCTTGAATGTGTGCTCTCTGTTTGGGGAGCTTCACGATGTCAAGTACAATTCTGATAAAAGTGTTATTATGATATGCCACACAAAAGAGGACAGGTCCCTTGCATTCCCTTTTTTTAAGTTATCTGGTAAGTAAAATTGATTCTGTTTAAAGCGTATTGTACCTCCCTGTACACTGCACATCTATGGTCTAATTACAAAAAAGGCAGTCTTTGGAAACTGACAGTGGCCTATAATGACGCCTTGAGGTTATTATTGAAATGGGCTAGATGGATGAGTGCCAGTGAATTGTTTGTGGCATCTCGGATCAGTATATTATCTGCTGTTTTAAGAAATTTGATGTACAAATTTATTTGTCGTTTGAATAGTTCTGGAAATGGCAAAGTTTTATTGCTGACTAATATTGCATATAGTGATATGCGATGTATTTCAGTACTTTGGAAACACTGGTATACCTGCCTTTTAAAAAGGTAGTTGTTTATTGGTGGTTGTTTTTTTGTTTTTTTTATTGTTGTTTATTGCTGACTGTTTTTTTTTTTTAAATTGTTTTTAGTATTTATGCACCTGGACCTTGAGTCTGTAAAGTATCTGTCTATCATTCTGAAAGCCATGCCACTCTCCTGCTTCTAGCTGTTCATTACACTGCAAATAGTATTTTTATTACAAGTAGAAAATAGTGCTGCAAGTGACTGCTTCACCTGGAATCAACACATGGAAAATCTAATTTTACAGGTTCACAGAGTGTTTGCAAGTCACATCTCTGCACTGTAAGTCCCTGGTGGGCTATGGGTAAATGTTTCCTGCAAGGAATAGGATGAAGACCCCTGGAGCAAGTGGATTGTCAATTACAGCTGCCTGCTGCTGCTGCAGACAGCCCTGTGTTGAAACTATCATCATCATTATCAGCCCCATTACACTAATGGAGGTACTCCACTGCTGATATTAATACAGGCTGTTAGCAGGCATCATCATCCAGCACAGCACATCATCCAGCACAGCACAAAGAAGAGGATGTGATATCAGCTTTTATCACGCCATGTTTACAAAATCAGCAGGATGTGATAGTTATATCATCATCAGTTATACAGCCTCTGTTACACAGTTACAGACTGTCGTGAAATTCATAAGGTTACATTTTGGTGAATGCTTAAAGATCCACTCATCAGTAAAGTAAATGTCCTTCAAAAGAACCAATAAAAACAGTGAGGAGTTTGTCTTGCCCATCACTGTGTAAGAGACTGATTTTTAACTTTTCTGTTCTTGTATACTACAAGAAGGAATTTTCAAACTATTTACTGTATTTCACATCACTATAATTTGCATTAGAAACTGGGGAATGTCATATTAAAAACAGGGTGTTCACCTGTCAGGAGGATCAAACAATTTCAAGTGAGACATTTCTCTGTGACTTAGGGGCATGTTTCCAGTTGTTCTTCCACACTGCGCCTTCAACAGCAGTGAAAGGCTAGGAACCTATAAAAGCAGGCCCATGAGACTGTAATGAGACAATGTTGTAATGTGAAACAAAAGGGATTATCCTCTGATGACAACAGAGATTTGGAAGGCTGTCATTGTTTTTTTTTTGTTTTTTTTCTTCTTCATAAAGGTAAGTGCCCTGAAAGGAGTTTTCCAGAGGGTAGTACAGCACGGTGCCTTGGTAGGTAGGTAGGTAGGTAGGTAGGTACTTTATTGATCCCTCAATGGGGAAATTTCAGTGTTTCAGCAACAATGGAGAACAAACAACATAACACCATGAGAAACAAACACCACACACATACAGTATCTTGAAAAACAAATTTCAGTACCTCAAGCAGCAATAGAGAACAGACAGCATAGCACCATGAGAACAAGCACCGCACACACATCCTGATAAATAAATTCCAAGTACTCAAAAATAGAATCAAGAATTTCAATAATCAAGAACAGAATTCACATATGTGAATATTAACCATGCATTTTACCCCAGGATTTGAGTATTGCACCTCATTGGACTATTACATAGTCCATCATACTTTCACCTGTCTTATCCCTGCAGTGATGTATTGTACAGTCTGATTGCTGTGGGGAGGGACGACCTACGGTAACACTCCTTCTTACACTGGTGATGTAGCAGTCTTGTGTTAAAGGAACTATTCAGAGCCTCTACTGTGTGGTGCAGGGGATGGGAAGGGTCGTGCATGATGGATGCTACTTTTACCAGCATCCTTCTGTCCGCCACCACCTCCATGGAATCCAGGGGGCAGCCCAGGACAGACCCAGTTCTCTTGACCTGTTTGTTTAGTCTCTTTCTGTCCCTGTCCATGCTATCTCCCGTCCAGCCCACAACAGCATAAAAAACAGCAGATGCTACTACAGTATCATAAAAAGTCTGAAGGGGTGCCCCGTGCACACCAAATGCTAAAACATCCAGCAAGGTAATGTAATGTGTCTTTTAATTTGAAATTTAGTCCACAATTGTAATATTTTTTTAAGAAATAGTAATTACAGTTTAAATTACAATGATAAAATGTACTACAACACAAAATGTCCATGTGTTGATTCCTTGCAAGAAGTGGGTGATTTCCGCCAGGGATCAATCACATCTCTTAGTCTTACTGGTGTTCAGGACCAGTCGATTTTCCTCACACCACTTCACAAAGTCAATAACAACCCCCCTGTATTCCCACTCGTCCCCCCAGATACACATCCAACAATGGCGGTGTCATCAGAGAACTTTTGCAGGTGACAGTGGTGGAAGTTGTACTTGAAGTCCGACATGTAGAGGGTGAACAGAAAGGGGGAAAGCACTATTCCCTGGGGCGCCCCCGTGCTGCAGACCATCACGTCTGACACACAGTCATGCAGCCTGACAAACTGAGGTCTGTTTGTGAGGTAATTAATGGTCTATGCGGACAGGAGTTGGTCCACACCTGCCCCCTCCAACTTCCCCCTCAGCAGTGACGGATGGATTGTGTTGAAAGCACTGGAGAAGTCAAAGAACATGACCCTCACCATGCTTCCGTGGGACTCCAGATGAGATAGGGCTCAATGCAGCATGTAGATAATGGTGTCATCAACCCCAATGCCAGGACGGTATGCAAACTGCAGTGGGTCGAGCGCCAAGCTCACCTGGGCACGGAGGTGGCCGAGGACAATCCGCTCCCT
>NW_018128316.1:107618-108034 GCF_001952655.1 Monopterus albus
TGGGCGGCCATGAGGTGTGAGTAGCTGCGGCTGCAGGGAGACAACTGACGTGGAGAAGTAAGTCGGGAGGGGCTGGCAGGGTGGGGGCTGAGGAATGGGTAGAGTCAAATTTATTAAAAAACAGATTCAATTCATTTGCCCATGCCTTGTCCCCCGCGACCTGGTGGCTATCTCCACTTTTACCATGACCCGAGATGCCTCTCCACACCTTACGCACGTTGTTATTTTCCATGCTAGCCTTGCACCTCTAGATCATGTACTTTAGTTCCCTCTGCACCCCGCTCAGCTCCTCCTTGTCTCCTGAGAGGAAAGCCCTCTTCTTCTCATTTAGCAGTACTTTTAACTCGGGGCTCACCCACGGCTTGTTGTTAGGAAAACACTGTACTCTCCTGGATGGTACAGTATTTTCCACACAA
>NW_018128316.1:108046-129560 GCF_001952655.1 Monopterus albus
ATCCGAAACACAGTGTGTGAGGCTGTCTATGTCCTCTCCATGAGGACTGCAGAGGATGTCCCAGTCTGTGGTGTGAAAACAGTCCCTCAGCTGCTCAATTGCCTCCTCTGTCCATACCTTTACTACCCTGACCTGAGGTGACACTTTTTTTCACCACTGTATTATACACTGGAAGTAGGTTAACAAGGTTGTGGTCAGAGTGACCTAGAGGGGGGAGGGGGCAGAGGTGTACGCCTTCTTGGCATTTGCATACATTAGATCCAGAGTTTTATTTTCCCTTGTGTGGCAATTTACATACTGGGTGAAGTTTGGGAGGGTGGCCGAGAAGGGGAGAGAAGCATAGTTAAAGTCCCCCAAGATAAGAATTAAAGCCTGGGGATGTTGTGTCTGCAGCCTGGCTATGGTGCTCAGCGCGCGCTGACATGCAGCCTTAGCGTCGGCTGAAGGATTAATGTACACTATCACCACAATCACATGGGAGTGCTCCCTAGGGATGTAGTACTCATGTGACATCATATCCAATGTTATGTAATACATATCCAGGACATTAACCCACTTACTATCCAGCTGGTGACTGTAATTTGTGCTTGTGCCCAGGCAAACTTTATCTCAACTTCGGTTGAATAAATTCATAAGTAATTCATACTGTGAAAAACTCATTACAGTAAATATTCTTGTTCCATTTAGAAAATGTTGGAGGACCAATTTAACTGTGGCATCAGATGATCATGGACAATGTCCATTTTAAACTACAGTATGTTCTGCTTCTCAGCTTACTCTAGGATATAAGTTGTGAAAACCTTTTATGGCCTAGCATGCTGTTTTACTATTAAACTTGCATACTTATGAGAAACTGTACAGTTTGAACTGTAGACCATATCCATGTTTCATGTTTTCCTTTTTGGCTTTATTTCATGTTAACTGTAGGGCTGTTCCAAATGGCATAGCACTGCTGTGTAAGGACTTGGCTAATGACAGTACATACAGTGCCTTGCGAAAGTATTCGGCCCCCTTGAACTTTGCGACCTTTTGCCACATTTCAGGCTTCAAACATAAAGATATAAAACTGTAATTTTTTTGTGAAGAATCAACAACAAGTGGGACACAATCATGAAGTGGAACGAAATTTATTGGATATTTCAAACTTTTTTAACAAATAAAAAACTGAAAAATTGGGCGTGCAAAATTATTCAAATCCACATAAGGGATGACGGCAACATTCATAGATCCTGGAATGCACAATGAGGGGCAATGTTCATTCCTATTACAGAGGCCCACTGAAATTTTTTTGAGGAAAAGCTGTGTTAGACTGCATATTGTTTATAGTAAAGTATTTTTATATACAAATATAAAAATGAAAATGTTTCTGGAGTGGGACTTTAATTAATTATAGAAGTTGTGCAGAAGCTGCCCATAGCTCTACACAGTGATCCATGTGTGTACTGTATGTGTTTCTATGCTGCTCCAAATGAGTCTGTTCTGGTTCAACTTGTCTTATTAAATGAGCTTAAAAATAAAGTGACACCTTAGTTATAAAACACTGAGCAGGCTGTAACACACAAGAGTGTGTCCATGTTTGAGAGTGGGGATGGTGTGTTCAGGGTGATGAGCTGTGTTGCTTTTACGCCAAACATAACGTTTTGCATTGTTGCCAAAAAGTTCGATTTTGGTTTCATCTGACCAGAGCACTTTCTTCCACATGTTTGGTGTGTCTCCCAGGTGGCTTGTGGCAAACTTTAAACGACACTTTTTATGGATATCTTTAAGCAATGGCTTTCTTCTTGCCACTCTTCCATAAAGGCCAGATTTGTGCAGTATACGACTGATTGTTGTCCTATGGACAGCGTCTCCCACCTCAGCTGTAGATCTCTGCAGTTCATCCCGAGTGATCATGGGCCTCTTGGCTGCATCTCTGATCAGTCTTCTCCTTGTATGAGCTGAAGGTTTAGAGGGACGGCCAGGTCTTGGTAGATTTGCAGTGGTATGATCCTCCTTCCATTTCAATATTATTGCTTGCACAGTGCTCCTTGGGATGTTTAAAGCTTGGGAAATCTTTTTGTATCCAAATCCGGCTTTAAACTTCTCCACAACAGTATCTCGGACCTGCCTGGTGTGTTCCTTGTTCTTCATGATGCTCTCTGCGCTTTAAACGGACCTCTGAGACTATCACAGTGCAGGTGCATTTATACGGAGACTTGATTACACACAGGTGGATTCTATTTATCATCCTTTGTCATTTAGGTCAACATTGGATCATTCAGAGATCCTCACTGAACTTCTGGAGAGAGTTTGCTGCACTGAAAGTAAAGGGGCTGAATAATTTTGCACGCCCAATTTTTCAGTTTTTTTATTTGTTAAAAACGTTTGAAATATCCAATAAATTTCGTTCCACTTCATGATTGTGTCCCACTTGTTGTTGATTCTTCACAAAAAATTACAGTTTTATATCTTTATATTTGAAGCCTGAAATGTGGCAAAAGGTCGCAAAGTTCAAGGGGGCTAAATACTTTCGCAAGGCACTGTACGCTCAGGTTCAATCAGAAATCTTGAAAGTAAATCAAGATCTTAAGTTATTTGGTGCACTTTATGGTACCATTTTCACTCATCTGAGGAGCAAGGTTTGAAACGGTGTGGTTTGAGTCAACTTGGGAAATACATGGTACACAAATGTAGTGAGTTAGTGTATGATAACCTGTCACCATCCAAAAAAATCAAATATTACCTTGTCATTGTCTGTGAAATAAGAGCACAACGGTGTTCTGGTTTCTCCTTCAGGACAGTGGTCAAGTTGTACACATTCAGGCCATCATACAGCTCTTCAACATGGGACTATGTTACATGCAGAACTGTCAGGGACAGCGTGTAAAGCTGCCGATATTGTTGAGGATGAACTCAATTAGAAGGCCAGACGAGTAAAAGCACTGTCTCTTTAATAAGAGCACTGGTCAGAAACAAACGATACACAATGAGTCAGCAAACTCACACATCCAAGGTATCCACAGGAAGAACGGCCAGTAAAGGAAGTCCATAAGTCGATGCACAGAATACAAACAGAATCAGAAGGGTTAGGCAGTAATCGATGGTCACAAGGCAATTCGGGGTCAGAGCTGGAATAACTGGCACAAGAAAAAGGGCTGGAAAGTCTGAACATGGGTTAGAACAATCTGGCAGCTTCTTGGTGGGAGGAAGCTGCCTATAAAGGGGTACCAACTGGTGCAAACAATTGTCACTGATTAGGATAAAGAGTAAGAGTCCATAGCTGCAATGACACCGTAACAAGAAGTGGTGTCAGAATAAAAGCACAATACCGGAAGCAGAAGAGACAGAATCATCATACAAAACAATGGCTCTTAAATGATAAATGTTAAATTATATTTTGAAGACTTTTAAAAGCAAACGAGAATGTTCAGCTATAAAATAATTTGTATATGGCAGACACTTGATCATTTTTTTTTCTGCATATCAACGTGTCCTGTTTAACCACAGTTAAGGAGTCTATAAAGGCTGATACATCCTCCAACTCCTCTATCTTGAAGAACAAGCAATACCAATAATTGAGCCAGTCTGTCTATTCATATAAAAATAATATAAAACAAAGGCATATGCAGGAGTGTGCCAAAGTCTCAGTTAACCGCAGAATATGAATTAATATCAATAATACACCCTATGCATTATTGCATGCAGAATAGTAAGGCTGCAAAATTCTGAAAGGGGGAACTGTTTGGGGTAGTAGGAATCCCCATTAATATACCTTTTTATCAAACTTCACCAAAAATGACAGACATGAGTCACTGCCCTCATGTATGTCTTCCCCTGCAAACAGTTGGTCTTCCAAGCCAGCAACCATTTCGGAGTAGTTAACAGGAGAGTAACATAAATCACTTAACCAGTCTGTAGGGATCTACAGTAGTTAGTAATTAATATTAAAAACAACCCCCATCCACCATAGTTTAATGAGAAAAAAATTCATTTACCTGCCAGGAACTCCAGCCTTAAGGCTCCAGTGTCCACTCCCACCTCTTCAATAAAGGTGATTATTAGTGGGTTTCCTGAGGATCCATTTTTATGACATGGCAATAGCTCACTCTAGGATGTCATTTCTTGACACACCGAAATGAAACTCTACTCCTGTCAATCTGTGAAGCCAGCCAGCGCAGAACATCATCTTCATTGTTAAAGAGGGTGTACTGATTAACAACTTCCAAATGAAAACAGTACATGGATTGAAATGAAATGCTAAGGTTCAAAATGTACAGTAATATTCCATCCACCCCAGAGGAGTCATTAAATGTATCCCGGGGATCAGGGTTTGCTGCCAGATGGCTTTCAGAGCTTTCAAAATTAAGAAATATACTATTGTCATGTTATCCAATAATTCCAATCTATATCTGTGTCCTGTATTACACTGAAAACAATACAGCAGCACATTATCTGATGTAATACCTCATCAATTTTATTCTTTGTTCAGAATAAACACTCACTTCAATTCTGATGCCTGCAACATATTCCAAAAGAGGTTGAGAGGAAGTTCCAGGGGAGGTTGGAGAGGACAAAGGAATTATCATTAAAATGCTGTAGCAGAATGCTTAGAAAAATTAAGCTTTTAAAAAGTAAAGATAATCATAAAATGATTTATGTGTGTTTTGTTTGAAATAATCATTAGTGAATGTGCAAAATAAAATGTGAAATGGTTGTATTGAAAGTATTGGGAAAAGTGATTTTACATCTAACAGAGTGAAAAGTACAGAATCACACAAGAGGAAGTAGACACACATCCCTAAAATGAGGAACTGTAAAGGTTTGTGTGCCTGCCACACAGAGAAGAGACACACACCATACTGAGGAAGTAACAAAAATGAGGGTTCAAGCCTAAAAGTAAAGATTTGACTGATAACTGTTTGATTAATGTCTAATCAATGATAATTCATGTTTAGTCAAAGTAAAGTATTCAAAATATAAAGATTTATGTTCTAATTTTGAGGCATTGATAGTTTTGTGTGAAATCAGTGTGTAATTCTGGTTGTTCTGTCAAAAAGCAATGATGGAATTTTGGCATTTCAGTCAGATGTGAGTTTCTTGTATTTTTGTTATGTATTCAGATGGTTTAGTTTTCTAGAAAAGAGGAACTAGAATCCAAGGCTGGATCACGGTGGGGCGGAGGCCGGTTACAGGCAGTGGGCTTGAACTGACAGTAAAAAATATGCAAAACTTCAGAACAATATGATTTTGCACGCCAAATAAGGTATCAACTGCAAACTGTGGCATCTGGTTGGATGAGCAGACAAGGACAACTGACTGAGAATCCTATAAAAACCGAGGCAAAAAGAGGAACAAGGGGTCTTTCCATGGCTGCGGCCGGAGGTTCTGTCCAGTTAAACATCTGACTTCCAGGAGACCGAGGACTGCAGAGAGGCAGTCCGGGGAGAGGGCAGGCATCCGCCTGTCAGAGGAGCAGCATGCCATCGTGGGAGAGAGAACCCCTTTTTGAAGTGCTTGGCCACAGGCATCGGCCTGTCAGAGCAGGAGCAATGCATGCCAACGTGGGATAATGAAACTGTGGCAGATCCTCACAGTTCAGCGGGGAAACTGAATTCCTGCTTCAAAGCTGATTAATGAAGAAATCATGAATTTTAACAAAAAGCCAAAACCCACCTGGCCTGGTGGGGAAAGGATGTCTTGAAAAGAAGACAGTTTTAGACATTTTCATGTCTTTAATGCTTTCCTGAGTCGCACAAGATTTGACCAAGAAAAACATTGTTTATCTGAATTTGTCCTATTTCTCTCTTCGAGAGTTTTGAGGATTGAACTGGATGAGCTTTGATATTTTTGTTTGTAAATTCTTTTCCCCTTGTGAAAGCTTGAATCATGGCAAAAAAGAAAAAGAGGAACAAACGATGGCCCAATCTGCCACCGCCCTACCCAGTGCCAGCTGAGAGCCAGATTGCGTGACAAAAATCTTTGTTGTTCAGATCAAGAGCTTAGCTTAACCATAATATTTTTTTAAGCTTCTATATAAAATTCCTGAAAAGGTTTAATACTCTCTGTGGTTATTGAGTCAAGTTCGATGTTATTGACATTCCTCTGATTTTGGTGAGTTAACAATTTTAAGTGGTAATGGTTAAGACACACATTTCTCAGTGTTTGGTTACCCAATTCCCAGTGAGTGCGATTACCTAAGTATTAGTGAGTGTGTGAGGTTGCATAACAGTTCACAGGGTTGACAGAAGGCCCAGACTGAACTGCTAAAATGATTTTTAGAAAGTTATATCAGAAAAAGATTTCATCTAAAACATCCAGTTATTTACTTGTCACATAATATACACTATTCTTTAACTATCCTATCCTCAATAACATCTTATGTCAACTAAATACTGTGCAAAATAGATATGGTCTTAAGTGTCCAGTGACACAGCTTTCATTGGTTATTTCAGACTAAATTTAACACTTCCTCAAAGAGCTAGAGTGTACTGGCTTATAAAAATTTCTCAGTACGGTGACATCTGAGGGTTTAAGGAGGTAGCTGCCACAATAAACTGCAGGTTGTTGTTATTTGGGAGGTTTGGGGTCTTATCCTGAATTAATAATATGAAAGAGGGAGGTCTGCAGGGAACTCTGTTCGCAGGTTCATGGTAGTGAATTACTGAGTGAATATCTCCATCATACAACCTCAAGCAGTGTTTGGAGCTTTAATATGTTTCAAATATGCCACCTTAGTGTGAGAGGTAAGCTTTATTCCTATGTCCAGGGGTTAGCGTATTGTGGCCTTCGAACACTACATCACTAGTTTTCAGTTTTAATTTTGATTTTACATGCATCCCAACTTTTTCTGATTTGGGATTGTAGTTCCTCTTGCAGTTCCTCTGTGGCTACCTTTATCTGGGTTCCTGTGTAGCCCCCTGGCCTCCTATAAATGAATGAATGAATGAATTAATTAATTAATGGCTTAATGTGATAAATATATTATGAAACATGGCATACTGCTTTTTTTAAGCAGCCATCATCCAGTTAAAGCCTTCATTTTAGGATAAGCTTCATGACTTAAATGGACACCTAACAATAAAGAAAACAAACAAAACAATTCCAGTATTTAAAAATGTAGTCTTATAAGCTTCATAAATGTGGTAATTATGTGAGATATAGAACCTGATTGCATCTTTTTTAACTGCCACTCTGAAAAACTTCAGCATTCTGAATTTTACCTGAGGATTGTCTACGTCCTCTGATATTATAATGTTTCATTTCTACAGTCCTGCCAGAACATGCTCAGGTTCTTCTGAAGGATGTGGTGTGGTTTCAGAATTTTTGTCTAGAACAGGAAAAAGACTGAATTATTAGTTAATACATTGTTAGCAAACAGACAACAGATGCACTGATAATTAAAATACGTAACCCTGGATTTAAATGGTAAACGGACTGTATTTATATAGCGCATATTTCACAGTGTGTTACACTGGCCAAAGTGCTTTACAGGAGATCATACACCGATGACGAGAGGCTGCTGCACACTGGCACCAGTTGAACCACCGGGAGCAATTTGGGGTTCAGTGTCTTGCTCAGGGACACTTAGGCATGCAGGGAGACCGGGAGTCCAACCACCAACTTGCTGGTTAGACTGCCCTACCTCGTGAGCCACTGCCACCCCAGCTGGTTTTAAGCTTTAAATTACTATTTTAACCAGCAATATAAGTACAGGCTTACTGTATATTTATTTATCAAGATCAGGTTTATGCCAGCTCCTGGACAGGAGTCAGATTCGGTCCCTGATGGAACTGTGTCCATGTCGGGGTCTGGACTGTGTGGGGGGTCTCTCCCTGCTGGTTAGGTCCCCAATTTGGGGTCTGGCCCTGACCTGCTGTAACACAGTGACCAGGGCATTACATCACAGATGCAATGCCACTGCTGGCATTAGTCCACAGGACAATGCAAGCAGTTGACACCTATCATTTGTATTACATCTAAGGTTAATCTTCCATTTGTGTGTAAAGTAAATAACCTTATGATTCTTGTTTAGTTAGCAGAGCATAGTGACGTGTGGAGACCTTTGATCTAATATTCAGATCTCAGAGAAAACACACAATGATCTATTTTGAAAGTTGAATATTGTTATATAAATAAAAAGGATATGATCTCCACTAATGTTAGCTGTTCCACCTCAGGTGTTGCTCTGTAATTCTGAAAGTAACCATGGTTAACCTGGTTAGCTGAGCAAGGTTAGCCGCTAACAAGAAGCAGCCTCTGATAATAGCAGCTCAATCACATTAAATAACTTAATTGAAAAAAGAATTCATAACTGCATAAATGATGAATAATCACAAAATTAAACCTACCCCAGATGAACCATTGTCCACCATCCCAGTGTTTGTTTTGCCACTTCTGCAAACTCAGGACCACACTACACTCTGGCACCAGCAACAGAAGTGGTTTCCGGTCAGATATGTCGTCTCTGACTTCTGTCAGCCACATGTCAATTATTTCCACCCCCATGTAAAAACCATGTCAGTCACCTTCGAAAACCAAAATATTGAACTGTGAAGGAAAGCTGAGGCTTGGGAGCAAAGGGGGAGGAGAAACATAAAAGCTGTCAAACGATCTGAAAATACCGATCAGCAGTTTTAAACAGTAAATTGAGTATAAATGATTACATGAATGCTGCTTTGGTTACAAGTTTAAAAGTTTGTTAATTTTAAATTATTGTTTTTATTTATGGAATTATTTTATTTGCTTGCGGTTTTAGGTTTATATTTAAGGTATTTTTCAAATTTACAATATTTTTTTATTTATTTACATTGAGCTGGCCTTGTTTTGATGCCATAGATACAGTGACATTATCAGTTTTTGCATAATTCTTAGTTTTGTTGATCAGTCAAGAGAAATCCTTACATAACTAACTATCTTAGACATCTAAGTAATGTCAAGTAGTAGTAACAACCCTAAAGCACCTTTGGCAAGGTTTGGCTGGTCTGAACTACTGTGACTGAAATCATTTTCTACTTATGCCCTCTCTGGCAGCTGTTACACACACTTTGATCAGATCACAGGACCTAAATCCCGACCTTGACAATGGAAGCCAGAAATGCTCATCTGATGGCCAGGGTCAGTATCTGGAAACAACTGACAGGTAAGGTAGTTAGAGCAGGGGAGTAATGGCAACAGACAGCAGTGACAGGACAAAAAAGGAGGAGGCAAGGTAGGAGCAGATGGAGACAGATGATAGCACTGGAGGAAAAGAAGACAGAGAACAGAGGAGGAAGAGATTGAGAGTGAACTCCAGAGAAAAGGGGATAGGTAGATGGAGTGATTGAAGGAGGAGATTTAAAAATAAGAAAGACAGAATGAAAAAAACAGATCTTGGAAACCGCAGGTGACAAAAATAATCTCAAGTACTTAATGTGCTCAAACAGTAATTTGAACATCTCCAATTTCCAGACCTCATCTGCTGATGAAGGTTGTAGGATTTGATTGAAAGTTTCAGAACAGCAGCTAATGTAATGGATGTAGTAGTGAGATCATTTTAAATTGCTCTTATTTTTGTATTTTGTATTATTGGACATAATTTTTTTGTCAAGAGCTGCTTTTAAAAAAATTAAATCAAGTTTGAATGAATAAGAATGTATACAATTAGTTCAAGTTAATTTGAGTGCAACACACAAACCTAAACTAAACTGCAGAACTGGCTGTGTTCATAGTTTATATGTGACAGGTTTTTTTGTAATGGTATGTTACTATAAGTAAGGCAAGTGGTATTTAAGGTGACTGTAACTGTAATCTGTTACTACATAATCATCTTTCCATTGCTTCCCTACAAATGCATCCTCCTGATGGGGAGAAACAAGACTGTCCTCCCCTCATGCTATTAAAGAAAAAAAAGCTTTAACCTGGTAAAGCTTTTGTCTCCAAGTTGCCTGAGGGAGCAAGAGAAAGACAGAGCAGGAGGCAGGGCTGCAAGGTAAAAGTCAGTGCAAAGCCTTCAGAGGAAAAGTGAACATGATGAATGAGGAAAACAGAGAGCAAACTGGGAGAAAGAGACAGAGGTGTGTGAGTTCAGGGGAACAGGGAGGCCACGCTGACTGCATAATTGGTATGTGCGTACACATGTGCACAGACTCACACACATACATTACAGTGGAGTGTGAAGTGATGCTTTAGTGGCTGCTACATTAGCTTCATTAGATATGCAAAGCAGCCAATTAGCACTTCCTGCTATATCCACATAGCAGGAAGTGACATGTTCCACCTGAAGAAGCCCAGATACAAAGGCAGCATTCAGAGCCAGCAGTAAATTAGCCCTCTGTGAGCCTGTGTGTGTGTTAAATTATAGGTTTATTAGCTGTAAGTTGAAAAAAAAATCTAACTCAAAATAAACTCAGTTGAATCTCTGAAGAAGAAAATGTATCCCTCTCCAGCAAAATGTCCATCTTTGCATCCATCTCACTGTTTTCTTGCCAACATATTGCTGTGAAATTGGCTGCAAATGCAAAACAAACAGCTGCAGTAAGGTATTGTATGTGCTTCGAAACTGTGTGTGGACTCCCTCCTGGCAGACTGCTGAGCATCAAATTCAACAGCAGGAGGATATAAGACAATATCTGCAGTGTCTTTGGTTTTGGCTGATGTTTCATCAGAGCATCAAAAAGCATGTCCAACAATAGAAATACAACTGCCCACTAGCTTTAGACAAGTATACTGGTATTTTATTAAAAACAACACAGTAGCCAGTCATTGTTGTTCCCCAATATGCAGCCTTGGGGGTGCATCATTCTGGTTTAATAAAGTTTGCACTTTATTTTATTCCTGTGGCTTGATCTGAAGTCAAGCCGTGTCCACATTATATTCAGTTATGGGGCCAAGCTGTATTGTTGCAGGTCTCAGATGTTAATAACACCCAAGTGGATCTGAACAAACTCATGAGCAGCTCTGATCACATGTACTGTAATTACCATCAAAGGAGAGAAAGGCTTTTGTTAAGTGTGATCAGTGAAGCACAGGTAAAATGACGTACATTTCTGCTCTTTCTGATTGCAGCAGCTTGAGCTGGCGGTGCATCATGCGGCCACTACTGGTGGTATTCTCTTAGTTCACATCGGCCACATTTTTCCATTTGGTCTGATTATTCTTTGGTCTACTCGGATTGAATCCGGTTGTCAGTGAATCTCTTTAGTTTTATAAATTTAAGTTTATATTCACTTTACAATCTCATTGTTGCTAGAAGGTAAAGATGGACTGTACTATTTTAAAAAAAAGTGTCCCATGATTTTTCAAAAGTTTTTTCAGACATTATTTTTACATTGACACAAAATAGGTATCAGCAACTTAAAATTTTTTACTTAAGCCTTTAGTCTTTCACAGTATCAGTAAAACTCCATCCACCTGCACCTGTGCTCTATTTATCCAAGCATGACAGCCTGTTCATTCTTTTCATTAGTGCCCAGCGTTTCCACAGTCAGCAGATTTTCTCTTTTTTTTTTAATTGTCTCTTTTTCAGGTGCTGGTTTGGCACACTCGCACAGAGAAACCACACCTTGTAAACGAGCCCAGACTTCGAAAGGACCCTGTGGTCATTGAGGTGTGAGAGGAACAGCAGCCAGAAGCTGATTGCAGCTGCTCATCATCTCTTGGCTGGGACTAACAACAGCACCCTGCTTTTTCTACTAATTGGTTTAATACAGTCTGTTCATCCTGGACACAGACTCCAAGGGAGCTGCATGATTCAAGACTTCCAGCTGCCAGTCAAATGTGCTTTGTGTGAACTGAATGGCATGGGCTGAATATGCTCACTTTACAAACTGGGATGGTTCATTTCTTCCATCCATGGCTTGCTCATGTAAAACACTGAAGTATAAATGTAAAGAAAATATCATGTTGTTCACTTAAAAAGTGCCATGTGAATCATAATGTCATTTTTAATCATTAATACATGATTGTCAACTGTTATACCATGATATAATTACCCTAAACAAGGGTTGTGGTCCTGATAATTGGTAACTTCCTATATTTTATGACAATGGTTTTGTAGTGCTAATGTTTCTCAAAGTTCAAGAAATTTTTTACATTTTGGGGAATATGTTTATTTGTTTTCTTTCTGAGGAGAAGGGATAAAGCATTGGTAAGGATCCAGAATCAGGGCATGGTTTGCATCAAGTTGCATCAAGCAAGAAGCAGCTAGTCTGTCCATCTTTGTTCACCTGTTTCATTTAACCCATGCATAAACTGAAACAGTAAAAGAAAAAATGTCAGGCTGTAGTTTTTCAGGGAAGTTATATGATGTAATTACTGTGTATCTTTGGGAAAAACATCTGGGTGTGCACCAGAAATGCTCCGCAAAATTACAAGGCCGATGGATATTTTGCTATTCAGGAAGAACTATCTCACAATCACAGATTGTCATTTTTTTACATTGCTATTTAATGTTTTAAACAAACTACACAGAATGTAGTCTAATTAGCTTTCAAGGTGCTGCTCCCAGTCTTTAAGATAAATATGTCTCCACTTCAGCTGCATACTTAACTCGAAACAGGCATTCTTTTCTCATCTTGCTACTGGAAGATAGCAAGTAAGTGTATTTGCAAACATACAGAATGATTTATTTCATAACACTCCATACCTCTTTCACTGAGCAAATGAAGATGTTTGAAGGGAAGCTCTTCACTCCTTTAATCACCTGCCAAAAGTCTTTGCTTCATTTCTACTGGAAGAACAGCACCTTTCTCCATGTCTTCATGGTGGCTCAGTTGCCAATTGGAGGCAGACAAAAGCAACTAGATTTTCCAGCTCTAGTCCTACCTCTTTTATGTCTCAAATTCATTGTGGTAATTACTGATGCCTAAATGCTATATAATCATCAAATCATTGCCCAGCTCATATATAATGATCTCAGTGGACCTTTGCTCTGCTCTTAGCCTGTATTTATGTTAGGAAAACCCACCATAAAGTGTCTTAGTAAGGTGTAACAGACAGACTGCTAGTTTCACAGCTCAGATGTGTAAAAAAAAGGATATTTTTATAACAGTATTATACTGGACACACAAGTTTAAAGCGAAATTAACGTGTTAGTGTGCGATGTATACTGGAAACAAAAAGAGGATTAAATCCAGGATTCAACAGCCTTTATTCCACATGACTCTGCTGTAAAATGTGGGACAGAAACAAAGGAGCAAACAAAATTCTCAAAAGATAAATCAACACGTTTACAGTTGAGAGTCACTGGACAAAGATGAACGCAGAAAACCATTTCTGGCTATTTATTGTTCTACTATTCGGAAATCACTTTTTCTCTCTCTGTACTAGGCACCAGAAAATGTAAACACATTGGAAATAAACCTGGAGGACAATAGAGTTATCAAATATATGTGTGTGTTGTTCACACTACCCACATGTACTGTATAACAGGGTGCTACAGTTATTGCATGACAAAGAGAGAATGGATCTCTGCATCGGCACTCGGCAGTGTCGCTGTAGCTCTGTGCGTGGATGTGTGTATGTGTGCTTTGTTCATTTCTGCTCTTGCTCTTCTGTCCTTAGCCTCTAGATACACGGATTGTACAGTGATGATGGACCTATCCAGCGTTTTCATACAGGACCCTTTTCTAGCACTGTCCAGTCCTGGTCCACCTCATCAGCCTCTTTTTGCCAGCCCAGTGCTGTGATTGGTCATCCACGTTTATTTGCTTCAGATTAACTGTGCTTCTCTTGTACTGCATATAACAAAACACCACAATAAAGATGGCAAAGTCAGAATGTACTATTATAGCATCATATATAGGAGAAATGTTTTTGATGTCCCATTGCTCCAATGTTAAGTGGATTTTCTATCCTGCAGTTGGAACTGAGGTGAAAGTTCACTATCTCTGCTGTTCTCCGCCAACAATCTGAGAGGCAAATCCACAACACGATAGAACGAGTGATATAGTACCTGCTTTGCTATTTAAAGTCCAGAAAAGACAAACTGCTGTGATTTCAGCGGTGCTTTAATTTGCCCCAGGGAGTGCAGGGAGAAGCAGCATATTTTAACAACAAGGAATGTCTTAATTGGGTCAGAGACCCGTTTTCACTGAACCCAGCTTGTTTGAGTTTAAAACATCACAGCAAGGCTACCAAAGACACCAAGGGGACCCAGGGGCTGCCCAGCAATTACTGAGACTTAAAGGGGATCCTTGACATTTGTTTTTCTTTTTTTTTTAACTGACAGTTTGAGAAACCAGGTTGGACTGATCTATTCATCTGCTTAGTGATGCTGGGTAACAGGCCAGATGGTGTCTGTCACATTCAAATATATCAGTGGTTCTCAACCTTTTTTAGCTTTTGACCCTTTTAAGCTAAGAAATTCTATTTGTAATTGTGTTTTCTAAAAAGAGCTATGATGAAAAATGACTTTACAAACTGGTCTGCACTTTTATACAGATAAGCTCTTCCTCTGCAAAGAAAAACAACAAAACCTGCCTGGCATGTTATAATTTATGGATGAACATGGCCTCCATTCATTTCATCTACACTATGTATGCACAGCCACATGGTACGCAGCTAATAAGTAATGCATATACAGCGGCTCTGTCCTGTTTGTTGACAGGTCTATCAGCACCACCAACCTAAAATGCATATTGTGATCCAATCACTTAAATAAAAAGACCTATGGTGATACAATATGTCACTACCCATATACTGACTCCAGACACAGGTTATATGTTTATAGCAGGTGAAAATGGAGCAAAAGAGGTGGTTGACAAAGTTAAAACCCAGACAGATGTGTTGTTGGAGCTGTACTACAACTAGAACACAGCTAGTTTACGGGTATGCTGGATTTTATAAACAGAGGGATAATACTGGCCCCATTCTGTATATTGGTCCAAACCTGCAAGCTAATATGAAATATTTAAACACTGGTTAGAAAACTGAAGAGCTAAACACAGTTAGGAAGGATAATGGGCTAAATCACATGAATATAAATGATCTAGCTTCATTTCAAATGCATAATGTATCCACAGTGGACACCCCAACCTGGTTGCAAGTTTGTAATGACTCTGCCTCCACTCCCACCTAATGGTCATGAAGTCATTATACACTCATTAATCATTTCATGGGAAGAGGGACAAAAGAGAGTGACCGGACAAAATCTAAGAAGAAAATCCATTATACTATTACACAACAGCCCAAGCTATAAAAAAGATGGAATAGGTAATCAAAGCTTCTTCTCTTTGGCTGTTAGAGAGGCTGAAGGAGTGCGGTCATTACTGCACTGGGCTTTGCAAAGTTAGGGAACAGAACATTATATATGACCATTTATTAACTTTTAGGACCTGAAGAATGGAACTCTTTCACAGGTGGTATAGAGGAAAAAGACAAAATATTTCTGACCATTTTATTTAGGTTACAAGAAACACAGTAAACATGTCAGTGTGCTCACTAAAATATAAATGAGTGGAGAGACTGGAGTGGAATAACAATGAGTCAAAACATTAAAATGAGTTAATCACCACCATAACATAAATTAATCACCATTATGCTTTAGACAGATGACACATTTGTGTCTGCTCTGTGTGCTACCTGGCTCATGCTCCACTGTCCTTGCTGCATGTTGTACAATTTTTGTCCTTGGCTGACTGGCATCCCACCCTGCTACTGCATGCCCATGTAGCCACTGTTGGGTATAGCTATGCCTGGCATCATGGCCCCTACCCTCATGATGGTGGTGGGTGGTGCAGCTCTGGCCACTCCTGGGGTGAAGCCCTGAGGAGTGAACTACATCTGAGGCTGGCCCATGTACATACCTGCTGGAGCAAAGACACAATGAATCAATCACACAGTATTAGATTTGTACAGGATGTCCTGTTAGCTTTCCACCAAGCAAACTTTCTATTAAACAAAAAGTAAATACATTGACTTTTGAACAAACTGCCATTAATCCAGTTTTGCTTTGATTTACTACAAGAAAATACATGACATGACATCTGGAAAAATGTGTTTTTCAGAAAACTAATATTAAACAACTTCAGAATGTCAGGCTTCCACATAAGTGAGCTAAAATATTTAAAACTTTTAAGACTTTAAAACAACATGTAAGCCAAGACCACTACAGTCACTAGCTATGTGACTGGAAAAATCTGTGGAAAACACTTTGTGGTCCTCACTAGAAAAGTGGTTTATAAATTAAATGAATTTTTTAAACATTATTCAGTGTCAACACCCACTGCACCATGTGTTTGGGTGTCAAGATAATTTTACAATTATAATGCTCTCATGTAATCCCAACTGATATCTAATACTATTTACAGTTGGCATTTCTTCAGCAATAGCCCATCAGCTTTGGTGTGGCTGTGGCTCAGGAAGTAGAGCGGGTTGTCCCCTAACCATAGGGCTGGCAGTTTGATCCTTGGCCACTCAAGTCTACATGTTGAAGTGTTCTTGGGCAAGATACTGAACCCCAAGTTCCTCCTGGTGATGTCACCAGTAAGTGAGCGAGTGGATGGGCCAATAGTGTAAAGTGCTTTGAGTGTGCTTCCTTGCATAGAAAAGTGCTATATAAATATAAGACCATAGCTATTCAATGTATTTACACTCTGTAGTTACCTCTCCATATAGTATAGTTAAAGTATATAAATCCATTAAATGTAGTTTACATAGTTATTGGCAGAATCTGCCACTCCAGCGAGATTTGGATCTGGTTATTCACAGGAAACAACAAAGCATTAAGTTCAGAATTAAAGACGCAATAATTTGATCTCATTACTACAAGGCTAACTGTTCACTCCGCACTTTCTTACTGCCATATCAGACCTACTGTACATTAAGTTACTGCTGAAACTAACAGAATATGTATTACTGCTGCTGTTTAACATTAAAAGTATTCAGTAGAAAAACATTTGAATGCAATTTTATTGTGAAGGAATGAATGCAATGCATTCAGCCTAGAGGTTAGTCCTCAATACATCAACAAAACAAGCCAGTCATTTTTGTCAATTGCTGTTAGCAGGAAAGTTAGAATTATTGCAAAGGGAGAATAAAACAAGCAGAGACAGCCCCATTGAGTTGTTGGCTGGATAAAGAGCTGCAGGTGACAGACTCTTCTGTTGCATGTCTAACCCAGGGTTTGATGCTACAGGTTCTTTCAGCTTCTGGCCAGAGCCTCAGCACTCAGTTGTGAAAGTGATGATAAGGGGGTCCAGAGGATGCCTGGGGGGACACAAGGCAGTGACATGGCAACAAAACAGCCAAATTTGCCCCCAACCCAGCCATCCCCTCACAGCACCAAACAGAGAACAAACCGTGGGGCATTGTGATGTCCCTCCTAATTCTACACACCTGGTTCCTGTGAAAAGCCAAGATGACATCATCAGCTGAGTCGAGAAAAAAAAAAAGACAGACAGCTGTTGATCTATTGTTGTTCAGATTGCCTCTTCTTTTTGATTTCCTTTGTTGTTGTCTGAGGCAAAAACAGCACAATTGACAAAAAAGAAAGCTGCTGGAACAATAACCCACAAGTGTCTATTGACTAACGGTGGCTAACCAGGAGAGTAGGAAGGAACAGGACGGACAGGTGAATAGACACTAACCAGGAGGATTGGCGAACAAAAAAGGAAAACTACAGCACAGGAACTGTCAGCGTGGATATCAAAAACAGAATGTCTAGCTAGCTTAATGGAAAAAAAACAAAGAGATCCACAGCACAGGAACTGTACTTGGAAGCTTGGAAGTCTAGAGACGAATAACACAAAACAACATAACCAACGCACATAATGTGATCCACAGCACAGGCACTGTCAGCGTGGAAAACAATATGACAAATAATACATACCACGAATATAGGGTGGTTACGGGGTATGCAAGCTAGGTAAGGTAAGTAACGTAATGCTCCGGTGACGACGGAGCGTCTGCCAGAGGTATAAATGAGGACAGGTAATCAGTGGGATGCACCCCAGCTGTGCACACCGACAAACGAGTCGCTAATTACCGAATGCAACACAGCTGAGGTGCAGATCCCGCAGGTCGAGAGAACAGAGGAGAGAAAGGCGGAAGAGAGGCAGGTCACGCCGAGCGGACCTGACAATTACAGATGGAGGATAATCACCTTTATTGGCCAAGTATGTTACACACAAGGAATTTGTTTACAGTACAGAACCGAGGCAGCCATCTGTGGCGCCAACTCAACCGATGGCTCTAACCACTGGGGGCAACGGGGGGTTCAGTGTGTTGCCCAAGGATACCTCGACATGTAGACTGCAGACACTGTGATTCGAACCTCCAACCCTCTGGTTGGGAGACCACTGCTCCACAGTCCCCCCCCCCCCCTTTTTTTTATAAGGATATTCACATGCATAACTGTTCTCCAAACTAGAAACTAGGGATCAGGAAGCTCCAAAGAGCCACAAGGTCAATCAGAGATTGATTATAGGACTAATAAAATAACAAACATACTGCATGTCTGGCAGTTTTCTAAAAGTGATTATCAGGATGTCCTTATAAGTCCCTAAAAAGCATCCAGTTAATCCAAAATGCTGCAGCTAGCCTCCTCTCCTCTCCTCTCTCTGTAGTGGTGGCATCTATATGCCACCACTACATGTCACTAATTGTATCTCCGCTCTCCTGTAGTGTGTCCTCTCTCTCTCCCTGTACCTCTCTGCAGGTAGCCCTAGCTCTGGAGCTGTATGTTTTTGATGGGCAGTCACTGGCCACATCAACCTGCCCAGTGTTCGTTGTGTCTTGTTGCTTTTCTTTTCTTTCTCCTCTATCGAATCACCCCAACTGGTCGAGGCCGAAGGCCACCAACCAAGAGCTGGAGTCTGTCAGAGGTTTCTTCCATTAAAGGGAGTTTTTTTCTCCTCACTGTCACTAAGTGCTGCTCAAAGGGGATTTATTGTTTTTTTTCTCAACAATAATAATAATAATAATAATGTTAGACCTAGACATTGTTATGTAAAGTGCCCTCAGATGATTTTGGTTGTGATTTGGTGCTATACAAATAAAACTGAATTGAATTGAATAAAAAAAAACTGTAGTTTTAACTATTTTATTTATTTATATGTGATGGTGCTGCAGTAAAACCTGCATTAAATGGTTCTTTTGGTCATTTAAGGGCAGAAACACAAGCTATTCCATTCCATTCCATTCCAACTTTATTTATAAAGCACTAGAAACAACCAAAGTGGACCAAAGTGCTGTACAGTGTAAATAACAATATACATTAAAAATCAACATAACTTACATAATGTACAGATAAAATCAACACCAATATAAAATATCAAAAAGCCAACGAGAAGTTTTCAAAAGGGACTTGAAAACAGGTAAAGAAGAGGCTTGTCTGGGCAGTTGTAAATCATTCCACAATTTGAGAGCAGCAGCCGCAAAGGGACGATCAGCTTTGTTCTGGGCACACTCAAAAGAAACTGATTAGCTGACCTCAAAGAACGCGTAGGCATATACCAGTGAAGCAAGTCAGATAAATAAGAAGGTGCAAAGCCATGAAGGGATTTAAAAACAAATAATAAAATGTTATAGTGGATCCTAAAATAAACAGGTATAACCATAACCATAACATCTGACATCTTAGCTTCCATTTTAGCACTGTTTTGGAAATAGTTGGTTATGTAGATGTTACTGCTCCACAAGGTTCACCAGCTAGTCTCTAATTGAGTCTGTCTGCTCTTTAGTACTAAGTATTAATGTACAGTTGGCTTATCAGAGATTTTATGTTGAGACGAGCTGCCTGTGAAACCAAAACAATGAACTAAAGATACCAAAATGCACAGTAGAGCTGAGAGTTAGATGATGATGATGGGCTTATTGTTCAGTGGCACTTTTCACATAGCCACTGTTTCAATCATAAAAATAACAGCAGCCTCTGCTACACATTCAACCTAAACACAACTTCACACAAGCTAAAACAGTAAGGCTAGTGGCCACAAAGCAAGTCACAGCAATGACATTTGCAATGCAAGCACAGCAAAAGTAAATGATGCAAAACAAGATGAAGGTTGACCTTGCTTGTTGCCACTAAAAAGAAAATGAAAGGCTGACAATCAATGAAAAGCTGATTGCTCTATTGTTAGGCAAGCTGCTACCAAATATTGGGCCATGGTTTGTTGAATAGTGTAGCTATACCGCTATCTGTATTCAGATGATATACAGTATAGGTTGAAATATAGGCTGCAGAGCTCAAATCAGGAAAGGACTTTGCTGTGAGTGGGTTTTTGCTCAAGTTTGAAGATATGAACATGTGGAGCTGCTGGAAAGGATGATCAAGCTCAGCTAAGTAAGCCTGCCTAATTAAGGGTTAATAAAATGCAACATGTGTGTTACCTTGCCCTGGAGCAAGTTGTTGCTGGCTCTGTGGCTGGCTGCCCACTGAGCTGCTGGCATACAGAGATAGGATAGAGTCTTTAGATAAAAGCTTCTTCTCCTCTGCCTTGGTGGTTGTAGTGGTGGAGGTAGAGGAAGAGGCAGAGGAGGTGGTGGAGAGGTCTGTCTGCAGAGGTGCTGAACTGGAATCAGCCTATGAGGGAGACAAAAGGGGGGAGGGGATAAAGTGAAATGTCATAAAATACATATAGTTTCACCAAAAAGTATTTTTAATGTTATGCTATATGTTATACAGTTACACAGTATATTATACTGTACATGACTTGGGCAACCTTATGGATGTCCACCTTCAGGTAAATACAAGGTAGTTTTGGATGTACCAGCTGGGTCATATTCAACATGCTGCTGAACAGAAACAATGCTCTCACTAATCAGTTGGTTCTCACCACCTCTGTGGGTCTGCATCTGCAGCCAGATAGAACCATGAACTAAATAAAACAACCAAGTTAGAAACACTAACTAAAATCTGAAATTGTCTGAAGAGACACTTAGCAAACAAGATCACAAATCTGAGCAGACATTCGATGCCAACTTCTGGGACTTGACAGCTGATGACAGGCTGTGCTTTGAACATATTTTGGTCATCACCAAAGAGGTACTGGGCTACCATATCTACCCTTATCCCAACATTACTTCATGTTATTTAACATTTAATTGGTGAAATTCTTGGTCTTCTTTCACATTGGTTGACAAACAGTCATTATCTACAATTGTCAATTTTGTGGTGTTTTTGCTCATGTTGGTCTTGATTTGATTTGATTTGATTTATTCTTTCAAACATGTAACAACAGTCAATATGTCAACACATAATTTCACACATATCCACAAATGCATTATCAATTTGCTTATACCTAGTACATGCTTGAACGGAGTAGGAAGAAGTTAGACTTATCTAGTCCTACCCCCTAACATCATCTTATCATCATTGGTTTGCAAGCAGTATTACTACATAGATAATTTTGTTCTGCACCACGCTAGTGATATACTAAAACAAGACACTCACAATGTTACACCTGATTAATCGTTAAGCCTGTTCTTGCCCATATCTTGATTGACACATACCTTTATATTTGTGTTTAAACTCATCAATTCTCTTACTGTTTTTTATGTCCACACTTAAATTATTCCATAGTTTTACCCCACTTATGGAAATACAGAATCTTTTTTT
>NW_018128316.1:132225-143372 GCF_001952655.1 Monopterus albus
AAGACCCCGAACCAAGCATTGCTATACAATATTAATTCTTTCTGGGCTGTCGAACCGTGACGTCACCTGATATGTCAGCTTGGCAGCTGAGCAGAGCAGTAGACCAAACATGAAGAAAATAATGTGTGTGGCTGTTGTTTTCGTGGTGTGTATCTAAAACAATTTGACATAACATTACACATTAAGACAAATATTATGGTTACTTTTACCGTCATAATAACATTCGTCCCTGACTGCCGCCTTTCTCTGATTTTAACTAACCTTGCATTTAACAGCCTGAGGAAGACATCCTGGCTGCACTAACAGTCCTAGACAACAAATCTCTGAATAGCTATCTAACTAAAAAATAACCTAACATATCTCATAATTATGACTTAGGTAAGTCAAAATTTTGACTTTTTATCTCATAATTATGACTTTGTAGATCAAAAACATTTTTTTGTACTGGCGGAAACGGGCTTCCATAAAGTTTTCTTAAGTCAACACAAGAAAAAAAAAAGTGCAGACAAACACGGAATGTGTTCACCCATACATAGTGTATATATCAGAGTGAGAAGAGATTAGTCAAGACAGGAAAACAGGAGAGGATAAGGGAAGAGACAAGATACTCTTCAACTTCCGGCGCCAACAGCGATGGCGATCGAGGTTACTCGCGCTCTCATGTGTTTGCTGTTTTTCTTTGTTTTCTTGGTTTTGTGCAACTCATGCTGGATTACTTTCACCAGAGAAGAAATGTTAAATATCAGACAACTCACACCAAACTACCTTCCTTTTTGTGAATGCAGAATGCGGTATGGAAATTCTGATTGGAGGCACAGCAGCAATATACGGGACCTGGAAAAGACGCCGCTGGCATAGAAAACGCTCTGGCGCTTTGGTGCAGTTACGACAGAGGGAAACAAGAACCTCACTCCCATCTATTCACCTGGCTAATCTCCGCTCCCTGGTCAACAAAATGGATGAAATTCTTCTCGTCAACAGGACTAACTCTGACTTTGCATGCTCTGCTGCTTTGTGCTTCATGGAGACCTGGCTCAGTGACTCGATCGTGGATAGCGAGATTCGAATACCGGGTTTTCAGGTGTTCAGAGTGGATCGTGTAAAGGAGTTGTCTGGGAAAACGAGAGGAGGTGGAATCTGCTTCTACATAAATGAAGGTTGGTGCACAGATGTCACAGTGCTACAGAGGACATGTACCGCAGACCTAGAGACTCTTGTTATCAACTGCAAACCCTTTTACTCTCCCTGTGAATTCAACAGTTTCATAATGGGAAACTAATGAGAGTGTACATAACACCACATGCTACGGCTCTTAGCAGAACTGATAACTAGCACAGAGCTAGAACATCCTGACTCTCCACTGATTGTTCTAGGGGACTTTAACAGAGCAAATCTCACCCACAAACTGCCCAAATACAGACAGCACGTTACCTGTCCCACCAGGGACAAAATCACACTGGACCACTGCTACACAACAATAAAAGACGCCTATTGCTCTGTCCCCTGCGCAGCCCTCAGACTCTCAGATCACTGTATGGTCCATCTTATTCCAACCTACAGGCAGAAACTTAAAGCTGCAAAGCCTGTAGTTAAAACAGTGAAGAGCTGGACTGAGGAGGCTAAGTCAGAGCTACAGGCCTGCTTTGACTGCACAGACTGGAGTGTATTTGAGACTGCAGATAGAAACCTGGATGAACTCACTGACACTAACATCTTATATCAGTTTCTGTGAGGATGTGTGTGTGCCCAAAAAGACCTTCTGCACATACAACAACAAGCCCTGATTTACAGCCAGACTCAAGCAGCTTTGTCATGCCAAAGAGGAGGCTTACAGAAGTGGGGACAGGACTCTGTACAGCCAGGCAAGGAACACACTGACAAGGGAGATCAGAACAGCAAAGAGGAGCTATTCTGAAAAGCTGAAAGTTCAGGTTTCAGCCAACGACCCCTCGTCTGTGTATGGGAGCCTGAAAACCATCACTGGCTATAGAAAACCATCTCCCCTGCTGTGGAGGACTGTCAACTGGTAGACGACCTGAATGTATTCTACTGCAGGTTTGACAATCAACACTCCCCCCTCACCCTCCCCACCTCAGATCCAGCAGTTGCTCCTCCAACAATCACCACCTTTCCCTTCAGCCCCCCACCTCTAACGATCTGTGAAAAGGATGTGCGTGGCCTCTTTAAAAGACAAAAGATCAGAAAGGCTCCAGGCCCAGATGGTGTGACCCCCTCCTGCCTGAAAACCTGTGCTGATCAGCTGGTCCCCATCTTCACACTTATCTTCAACAGGTCACTGGAGCTGTGTGAAGTCCCCTCCTGCTTCAAAGCCAGGAACAAAGTTTGGGTGGGAAGACGCTTGAAGCAATAGAAGGTTTTTGCTTTGGAAAATAAGGTAATTCTATTTTTTTGGTTGGAGTTTTGTACTTAGTAATTTGTAATTTTGTCTTTGGTGTTTGCAGCCAGCGGGGTATGTTTGTTTACACTTATTTTACAGCAAATAGCCTACATCGTAGTTTGTTTTTTATGGTGTGTCTGTGTTCATCTGTGCAAATTGTAATGTATATCAACATACACATTACATGTATGTTAACAGTTTGACATCGGATTTGATGACAGCTAAGTGCAACAAGTGCAAAAGAGAATTAAATCCATCAGTAACCAGAGAATTGTGGTTACATCTATTTTCTGGAAGGAATGATAAGCATTTTGTCACTGTTTATTCAAATATCCAAACATCAGTTTAGGTTACTGTAGTATTTTTATAAATAAAGTTAAATTCATTACAATTCAACTCAATTTTATTTGTATAGAACCAAATCACATCAAAAATCCTCTCAGGGCATTTTACACAGTAAGGTCTGGAACCCAACAAATCCTCCTTTCAAATCAAGCACTTGGCCTCTTTAAATAACAAAAGATCAGAAAGGTACCAGGCCCAGATGGCGTGACCCCCTCCTGCCTGAAAGTGTGTGCAGATCAGCTGGCCTCCATCTTCACAGTCATCTACAACAGGTCACCAGAGCTGTGTGAGGTCCCCTCCTGCTTCAAATGCTCCACCATCATTCCATTCCCCAAGAAACCCTCCATCAGTGGACTGAACGACTACAGACCTGTCTCCCTGACATCTGTAGTTATGAAATCCTTTGAAAAACTGGTGTCGGCCCACCAGAAGGACATTGTTGACCCCCTGCTGGACCCCCTGCAGTTTGCCTATCGGGCAAACAGGTCAGTGGACAAAGCTGTGAACATGGCACTGCATTACATCCTGCAACACCTTGACTCTCCAAGGACGTACGCACAGGCCCTCTTTGTGGACTATAGCTTGGCATTCAACACCATCATCCCGGACATCCTCCACTCCAAGCTGACCCAGCTCACTGTGCCTGCCCCCACCTGTCAGTGGATTACGAGCTTTCTGACATACAGGAAGCAGCAAGTGAGGCTGGGGAAAACCACATCCAGCACTTGGACAATAAGCACAGGTGTCCCCCAAGGATGTGTGCTCTCCCCTCTGCTGTTTTCACTCTACACCAGCAAATGCATCTCGAAGGACCCCTCTGTCAAGCTCCTAAAGTTTGCAAATGACACAACGGTCATTGTTCTCATCCGAGACGATCATGAGTCAGCCTACAGACGGGAGGTTGAGCAGCTGGTCCTGTGGTGTAGTTGCAACAACCTGGAGCTGAACACGCTCAAAACAGTGGAGATGACAGTGGACTTCAGGAAGAACCCCTCACTGTACTTGGCAACACTGTATCAGCAGCAAAAAGTTCCCAGGCTCCACTATCTCCTAGGACATGAAGTAGACGTCTAACATCAGGACCATCATCAATAAGGCACAGCACAGGATGTACTTCCTGTGCCAGCTCAGGAAGTACATCCTGAGCTGGCAGAGGAGCTGCTGATACAGTTCTACAGAGGAATCATCGAGTCTGTTCTCTGCACCAGGGCGGCTGTGGCTCAGGAGGTAGAGCGGGTAGAGCGTTTTGTTGCAGTTCGATTCCCATTCTCTCCAGTCCACATGTAAAACTGTCCTTGGGCAAGACACTGAACCCCAAGTTGCTCTCGATGGCTTTGCAGGAACAACACTGCCATCGGTGTGTGTGTGTGAGTTGCTGCTGCAGATGGCTGCCTCATTTCTGTACTGGAGACAAATTCCTTGTGTGTGTAACATACTTGGCCAATAAAAGGGACTGTCATTATCATAAATATCCCCAAGACTTTATCGTTCTTCTACTGACAGCTGTCTGATGTCTGATATGCAGTGCTGGATCTAAAAAATTTTACATGGGCTGTCAAGAGGTTTGGCAGAGTGGCATGGGATGATGGTTTCTGGGGGTTTGCACATATATCATTAGATATGACAGATATACATCATATAACAACATGTTAGTTTACTGAGTGAAAGGCTTTGTTACTACACTGTAATTTACTGCACATGAACACAGAATAAAAACATACCACAAGGTCTAATTATAACTGTGGCAGTCTCCCTGTCTCTTCTGTCTGTTCATCACAATCGTTTCTTCTCTCCCCTAGTCTTCTTTCATTTCCTCATCTCCTCCTTCTCTGTCTTTGTTGCCTGCTCTCCTCTCCTTTTCATCACATCTTGTGGTGAACTTTGTTTAGAGAACAAGTCCTTTGGCTAACATGATAATAAATGTTCACATTACTGAATCATGTTTATCTTAAGGTACACTCATTACTAATGTAACTTAGTTTGAGTCCCAGTGTTGTAGTGATTAAGTTATGACTTCAGCTTCAGACAGCGGAAGCTCTCAGTTCCCTTCTTCTGTGTTGGGCCACAGGCTGACTTGCTGGGAGTGAACACTTCTGTGCATCCTTGACGCAGTGCTGTGCTGTAACCCAAAAGTATCTCATATATTCCAAGTTCTCATCTCTTGTCCATAAATGTCTTGCTCTTGTTCCAATAGTCCACTTCTCATCAAATTGCCCTGGTTCCTCAGCATTTGACACAGACCTTGTCTTATGTTTCCAACTCTCATTACCACTGAGGTAAGCAGTTAGCATTAAAGACCTTGCCTGGGGGCCATGCTGGATATTAACCACACCCTAATCGGGGATCAAACCCCCAAGCTTCTGTACCAAAGCTGGCACTGTCAACCACTGAGCTATCCAGTTGCTATCAGTTTTCATTCGGACTGGATAAGTGTGGTCGAAAGGTAACAAGGAGAGGAAAGGTAGAACTGAGGGGATTGTACTACCAGAAGGCAACATAGCAGATGTTGAGGACAGCTACAAGTACCTTGGGATCCCGCAGGCAAATGGGAACCTTGAAGAGGCCGCAAGGAAAGCAACCACCAAGTACCTGCAGAGAGTAAGGTAAATCCTGAGAAGTCAGCTGAATGGAAAGAACAAAGTCTGGGCAATTAACACCTACGCCCTGATGGTCATCAGGTACCCCGCTGGCATAATAGGCTGGCCGAAGGAGGAGATAGAGGCCACTGACATCAAGACAAGGAAGCTCCTTACAATGCATGGCGGGTAAATGGTCTTATACTTGTATAGCACTTTTCTACGCTTTATAGCACACTCAAAACTGCTACACTACTTGGCCATCCACCCATTCGCACTCCCAAACGCTCACACATTCACACACCGGTATTGTCACCAGGAGCAACTGAGGGTTCAGTGTTTTGCTCAAGGACACTTTGACATGTTTACTGGACAAGCCGGGAATCAACCTGCTAATCCTCCAGTTAGGAAACGACCCCCTCGACCTCCTAAGCCACAGCCGCCCCAAATCCAGTATCCTGAAACTGTACACTAAGTGGAAGGAAGGAGGCCGAGGATTAGTGAGTGTCAAGGTGAAGGTCAAAGTGTTTATTTGTCATATGCACAGTTAGGAAACATGTTTCCCTGTACAATGAAATTCTTACTTTGCTGTCCACATGAATGCCACACAATACAAATGAAATATATAGTAGATGAATAAGTAACACAAAATCTAAGGCACTTTAAGCAGCAAATGCAGCAATATAATAAAATATATAAGAATATAATAAATGTATGTATGTATGTATGCTGCATGGGAGCAGCATGCGCAGTAGTCAACAGTCAATGTGCAATTATGCATTTGCAAACTGAGAGCCACTATCCAGGATGAAACAACAAAGATCCATGAATACATCAGGAAGATAGCCCCGAGTGATGACGTGCTTAGTGAACACCTCAGGCAGCAGAAACCAGAGTAACAAGGGAAAGAAGAGCAGGAACCTTCATGGAAGGACAAACCCCTGCACGGTATGTACCACTGTCAGATAGAAGAAGTGGCTGAAGTACAAGATCGACAGAGGCAGGCAGGACCCCAGGTGCAAAGATGCCCCTGAGACAATCCAGCACATAACAGCACATAACAGCAGGGTGCAAGATGCTAGCAGGCAGGGCATACATAGAACACCATAACCAAGTGGCTGGCATAGTGTACAGAAACATCTGTGCCGAGTACAGGCTGGAAGTCCCAAAGTCAAAATGGGATTTGGCTCAGCAACCAAACAGGACAAGTACAGACTTCAGCGAACAGTCAGGACTGCAGAAAAGGTCATTGGTGTGAGCCTGCCCTCCATGGAGGACCTGTACACTGCATGGGTCAAAAGGAAGGTGGAGACGATCACTGCAGACCCCTCACACCCTGGACACAATCTGTTTGAACTCTCCCCTCTGGACACCGTTACAGGTCACTGTGCACTAAGACACCCCTCGCTCTAATGAACACTTAACCCATGACAGTATGATTGGACAATAACCCTCAGTGCAGTACCTGTGTATATATACATTGTACAGATTATACAGAGTCATAGAGGTCTCTAGCTTTAAGTACTCTGTTTTTATCCATATTTATCTAATTTCAATGAACATTCCTTTGTTATCTGCATTGTTTACTGTCTGTTTATACTGCTTTTTCTGCATTGTTTGCACTGTTTATTGATGTTAATACTGCTATTTTGTTATATTACACAGCCGTATGCTGGTTTACTGTTTTGCACATTGAGAGCTGATGTACCTGAGTCAAATTCCTCATGTGTTCATCACACCTGGCCAATAATACAAACACACCTAATACAAATGAAGGGGAGAAGAGTGAGAGTTGAATAAAGAACAGGAAAGCAAAGAAAGGAATGGAGGAGATAATAGAAGAGAGCAGTGCCACTGCAAGTGAGAAGGATGACATTAATTGGGCCACTGTAAAGAGAAGCAGACATGAACTATAGCAGAGACAACGCAGACAGGACACACACACACACACACACACACACACGTGGCCCACATGCACCTTTCCATTCTTTAAAAACCTTTCAGGCATACACCTATTAGGTCTAATGGATGGTGCCGACAAAAAAGTAACACCTGCTTAAGGACTCTGTACATTTGTATGTATATGTGTGTGTAGAGGGTACAGAGAATGGAGAAAGAAGGGGGAGGCGACATTCTGCTGGACTTTATGAAAAAGACAGTGTGATAAACAGTGGTGCCTGCAACACAGACACGTATACGTCTTTACGTATTCTCATCTGGCTATGTAATTGAGTTCACCCATGACAACATCGGCAGCTTCACACTCTGATCCTAACAGCCAGCAAGGAAGACAGAGCCAGATGATCACTAGTCCTGCCATACACACTCACCATAATAGCCTTACCCAGCCACACATGGACCCCGCGGACACACCCGACAATGTTTCAGAGTTGGGGCTAAAACTTAGCAAGCTCTGCCCCCGGCTTTACAACCTCCAACTCATGGAGACCTACCTGAGCCCAGCAGAAGCCCAGGACATTTATCAGCAGCTAAAGGCCCAGATGGCTTCTCCACTCTCCCATCCAGCACAGAGACCCTCTCCCTTCGAGGAAACCCGGTGGGCTATCTGCCCTGGGGGTCCAGGGAAAGGGAGGACCAGGAGGAGGCCGTCAAGTAGGGCTGCGGTTCCTGTACCTGTTTCCAAGCGGGTCAGCCGGATCGCCGACGCCACTCCCAGCCCCAGCAGCCCAAGCCCCCGCAGCCAGCACCCCGGCAGTGGCAGCCTCCTCAGCCAGCACCCCGGCAGCAGCAACCTCCTCAGTCAGCACCCTGGCAGCGGCAGCCTGTTACTGCAGTTAAGCTTCTTGAGGTCAATGTCCCTTCAGCACGAGGAGGTTTCCGGTGTGCCGACGAAAGTGTCCCCACTGAAGCCCCCTACCTTCAGTGCACCAACAGAAGTGTCCCCGCCATGGTTACCACCACGATGAATGCTCCACAGGAGGTCCCAGCTCTAGGTTCCCGGCAGTGGCCATTTCCACAGTGACAGCCGCCCGAGGTCACCCTCCCGTGCTGCCTCTTTGGTCTCTTGCCTGGTCCCATTGTCAGTGCTTTTAATAAAGAGATGGTGTTCCTTTACGTATCCTCATCTGGCTATGTAATTGAGTTCACCCACGACAACATCGGCAGCTTCACGCTCTGATCCTGACAGAGTACTCTTCATCCACACTTGTATACACACAAATTAGACATTCTCTTAGTCACACACAAACGTAATATTGATAATGAGGTGTGCATGCACATACACACACTTACACAATCACACACAAAACTTGGCAAATGTGTTTTGCTCAACTGCTTAGCAAGCAGCGCTGCTCCCCTGTTTCTCTCTGGTGACTTCCTTTGACTGGAGGTGTGAAGGAGGAGAGGAGAAGGGGAAAGGAAGAAATAGAGCAAGAATGGAGGAGGAAAGAACATAATAATAGAAAAGACTGGAGGGGCAGAGGAAGCAAAACAAGGAGTGGCCAAAAAAAGATGAAGAGAGGAAAAAGGGGCAAAGAAAAGGAAAAGGGCAAAGGTGGCAAGGCTGCAAATATCATGTCATAATCTGTTGAAAGGTTTTTCGTTTTTTTTTTTAGATCGGAGGAAACTCTTTCAGAAGGGGGACAGGAAGAAAAGGCAGAGATATGCAACAGTTCACGAAGACTGGAGCAACAATCGATGGAAAAGAGTCTAATGGAGTGATGAATGGAAGTGTTCAGATTCAGCCATTGAAAGGATGTGAGAAGAAGAGTTGGAGAGGTGGAAGAATGAGGGCTGGCAGCCTTCAGTTAAACATGCTGGAGGGTCTCTCATGATTTCAAGACTTCAGGACAGTCTCCCCAAAAGGCCCTTAGGATTAATGTAGCAATGGTAAAATAAAAATAAACAATAATTCCTTCCCTCTTATGGTCCTACATTATTTGCAGTAGTTAACTACACAAAATATGGCACAAATGTAATTTAACTACAGTGGAACCTTGGATTGCGAGTATAATTCATGCCAGCAACATGCTTGTAATCCAAAGCACTCGTATATCAAAGCGAATTTCCCCATAAGAAATAATGGAAACTCAGAGGATTCGTTTCACACCCACTTATCCATATAAAAATGATTATAGTAATACAAAATACAGTATAAAGTAAAACAAATTAACCTGCACTTTACCTCTGAAAAGAATCGTGGCTGGCGTGAGGGGCCATTGTTGCAGTACAGATATTGATTATACGAGTGAAGTGCGAGACCCATTGGCTCAGTTGTGACCTATGTCACGTGATGCTCGGCAGATATGCTACTTGTATTGTGAGACCTCGCTCGTATATCGAATCAAAATTTTTTGCAAAACACTCGCAAACCGGGTTACTCACAATCCAAGGTTCCACTGAATGTAGTTGAACTACCAGCAAGCTAGTTCACTACTCCCCAACACTGTGTACTGGTATATGCATTTCCTAAAATTAAGGCTACTTTTAAATAAATTCAGTTGCTTAACCCTAACCATTTTCTATCAGCCTTCTGCCAGACACTCCAGCAGTATTAGCTCCAGTTGCACTGAAAGAACAGTGAATCAATCCAAAAAAAATCTTTCCAAAATGGAACAGGTGGCACACAATGCAAAATGCAGTGATATATCAATCTAATCTCACTTTAAAAGAAAGAGTAATGTTACATGTGCATCTATCCTCCTCTTTGTCTTTCTCAGTTACACTGACATCAATACCCTGCCACACACACATACACACTCCTGACATAATGTATGGTGTGCTGCAGGGCTCCTAGCAGCACATTGTGTAATAGAAAATCTCTTCAACAAGGCACCATTCTTCTCACCCAATGTTGGTGTTGATGGGTGCAGCCAGAGCTTTGAATTACCACTCTGACAGCCTTTTCCCCACTGTCACTATTCACAGACCTCTACAGCCAAACACACACATGGCAGACTATCTTTCTCCCTACAGTTTTCTATTGCTCCTTGAAAAACTCATTCACTCCCCTCTGAGAGCCCATCTGTGGCATTAAAAGCACAGTAGGCTCTCTGTGTGTGTGTGTGTGTGTGTGTGTGTGTGTGTGTGTGTTGGTTTTTATGGTATCTTGGGACAAATCACCTGACTACGTACCTGGGAAGTTGGACCCTAGTGTAATGTTGAGTCCATTCGATGGTCCTCACAATTCGGAGAGTGTGACTGCATTTGTTAGTGTCTAAATAACATTTTCACATCTTTTCTTCGAAAGTCCTACTTTACCACTTGACCTGATTTTTGTGTATCCCAGTGTATAGCACAGCGTCCCCTCAGGATGGTGGGTAAAGTGCAGTTTCATACACATTTTTGATACACTCTGAGATTTTGGCATGCTTTTTGTGATTGGCTGTTATTTGCATGTGGGCGGTACCTTTATACAGTGAACTTCAAGGCCAGCCCACACATACATTATTTAGCTTAAACCCCCTGACGGTAACAGCTTGGCCTAATGCATATATACAGCCCAAAGGATAACGCATATGCAGCTAAGCATTGGTGTTTTGGTGTAAAAAGATAAGAGAAGACAGCAAGGAGTAAACCAGACAGCTAGCAAATTTGCAGCTTAATTCTTTTTTCCTCGACTTTGTTTGCACTTGAGACAGCGAGCATTATATTGTGAACATGCTTCTAGCCTACGTGGTGGAGTATAACATAAGCCTTATTAGTCCACATTTGACAGTTTGTTGATTCGGTTTTTTGCTTAATAAGAGTTTTAGATTCAACCGGTTCTTTTATCTGAAGGCCCCAAGAAGTAACACTCAGGAAACAGGAATCAGCTTTACGTAGATTTATTTTCTTCTGGTTAAATGCAGAGTTATTACAGCGCTGGG
>NW_018128316.1:148957-149550 GCF_001952655.1 Monopterus albus
TGCCTTCCACCCACCGGGAAAAAGTATCTACACATACCAGGAAGTATCTTTTACCTTCAACTCTGTGATCAGCCCCCATGTCAGTGAAATCTATCACAATTGTCTTCCATGGGGCGTCTGGGACAGGGAAACTGCCCAGGCCTGCTTTCAGTGATGTTTTTGGATTGTACTGATTACATATTTCACAACTCTGTACAAAGTATCGAATAATATCTTTGAGATAACGATGCCACCAATGTTGGGAAATAAGGGCTGTGACCTTGGAGGTCACACAGTGACCTCTACTATGTGCCTCCTGACACAACAGGTTCAGTAGTCCAGCCGGAGCTACTATTTTCCCTTCATGGTTTCTCCAAAGACCTGCCTCGTCCTTGGAGGCCCCCTTATCTTTCCATGCTTGTTTTTCTGATGGAGCCGCTGCTGCCTGCAGCTCCTTGATATTCTGCACGCATAGGTCCCTATGTAGCTTATCTTCCATAGGCATCTGAGCCATTTGGTTATTTAGATTTGTCACGGTGTAGCCAGCTGTGGCAGCACTATTTACATTATTTACAGTATAACCGACTATCTGCAGCCGCCACTCCTTCTTGGCC
>NW_018128316.1:149637-151366 GCF_001952655.1 Monopterus albus
GTGGGACTCCTGAGACAGCTGACAGGTACCGGCAGGCCAAGCGGGCTGCAGCCCAGGCGGTTGTGGAGGCAAAAACTCGGGTCTGGGAAGAGTTTGGGAAGAGTTCGGTGAGGCCATGGAGAAGGACTATCGGTCGGCCTCGAAGAGATTCTGGCAAACCATCTGGCGCCTCAGGAGGGGGAAGCAGTGCCCTGCCAAAACTGTTTACAGTGGAGGTGGGCAGCTGTTGACCTCAACTGAGAACATTGTCAGACGGTGGAAGGAATACTTCGAGGATCTCCTCATTCCCGGCGCCATGTCTTCCGATGAGGAAGCAGAGGCTGAGGGCTCAGAGGTGGACTCGTCCATCACCCAAGCTGAAGTCACTGAGGTAGTCAAGAAGCTTCTCGGTGGCAAGGCACCGGGGGTGGATGAGAGCCGCCCTGAGTACCTTAAGTCTCTGGATGTTGTTGGGCTGTCTTGGTTGACACGCCTCTGCAATGTCGCATGGCAGTCGGGGACAGTGCCTCTGGACTGGCAGACTAGGGTGGTGGTCCCCCTTCTTAAAAAGGGGGACCAGAGAGTATGTTCCAACTATAGGGGGATCACACTTCTTAGTCTCCTTAGGAAAGTCTATGCCAGGATACTGGAGAGGAGAATCTGGCTGATAGTCAAACCTCGGATTCAGGAAGAACAATGCATTTTTCGCCCCAGCCGTGGAACACTGGACTAGCGCTATACCCTCACTAGGGTGTTGGAGGGTTCATGGGAGTTTGCCCAACCAGTCTACATGTTGTGGATCTGGAGAAAGCATTTGACCGTGTCCCTCGTGGCATGCTGTGGGAGGTATTTCGGAATTGTGGGGTTTGGGGCTTGTTGTTACGGGCTGTTCGTTCCCTGTATGATCAGAGTAGGAGCTTGGTCCACATTGCCGGCAGTAAGTCAGACCTCTTTCCAGTGCATGTTGGACTCCACCAAGCTTGCCCTTTGTCACAGATTCTGTTCATTATTTTTATGGATAAAATTTCTAGGTGCAGCCAGGGAACAGAGGGTGTCTGTTTAGGTGGTCACAGAATCTTGTCTCTGCTCTTTGCAGATGATGTGGTTCTGTTGGCTTCATCAGTTCAAGACCTACAGCGTGCACTGGAGGGGTTTGCAGTCAAGTGGGAAGCAGTGGGATGAGAATTAGCACCTCCAATTCTGAGGCCATGGTTCTCAATTGGCAAAAGGTGGATTGCTCTCTCCGGGTTCGAGGTGAATTGCTCCCTCAAGTGGAGGAGTTTAAGTAGCTCAGGGGTCTTGTTCATGAGTGAGGGAAAAATGGAACAGCAGGTTGACAGATGGATTGGTGCGGCGTCCACAGTAAGGTGGTCTCTGTACTGGTCTGTTGTAGTGAAGAATGAGCCGAGTCGTGTAGAATGAAATTCTTGATAAAATGATATAGTGCTATGTTATGTATTTGCAAAACTGTTCAAATAATTGTTTAATCTGTTTGACCTTTGGAAAGACTTGACCTGTGCCCATGAAATGCTTTGTGCAGAGAGACTCAGAACAACAGGAAGTCATGCAGATACATACTGTCTGCACGAGAATTGAGTGTGGGTGTAAGGTCTGAATCTCTTGGCTTCAGATTATCAACATTTATCAACATAGGAAATTCTAGGATTGACATTATAATCTGCATTAGCAAATATATCTACAAGTTTACTTTAGTATCATATGCTTTATGATTTACTTTTGCTTTAACCAG
>NW_018128316.1:152858-154589 GCF_001952655.1 Monopterus albus
TAGACATGCAGTTAGCATCTTATCTATAGTTTCCAGGATGACACTTATCTCTGCAATCAATTTATGCACATTTCACCAAGAAGACAAGAAATACTACTAGTTGACTCAAAGCTGAATATTATGACTATGATGCATGCATAAGAGCTGGTTAATACTGATACATGGAGCTGTTAATGAAACACAGACAAATAGTCATACTGAACTTTTCCATTATAAAAGCAAAATAATACTGATGATAAGTAGAAAAATAACTAACTCCTGAAATCCAATCCTAACAAGAGGCAGCAATTTATTACATTTTTCAGGTTCAGGCATATTGTTTTATTGCTAGCTGGTCGGTAGCTGGATAAGTCAGCCGGAGGTGACTGCTTGGTGGTTAGCTTTACAGGTGGCTAACTAGTTAAATGCTGTCATTCATGAAAGACAGGACAAGAAATGTGGAGTAAAACCGAACAAATGGACTGCTTGCTGCTCAGGTCTTTCTCTAAAGGGATGCATGATATTGACTTGTATTTGACAAACAAAGAAGCCGTTTTATTGCAATAGTTGGGCTAATCAGAGGCCACTCTCTGCTCGTTAAGCATGACGTTAAACATCCACTCCTGCATGCAGAGGGGGAGAAGAGGTTTAGAGGACAGAGTAAGATAAGCTGGCAGTTCAGGTTTGTCTCACAAATAACAAGGAAAGTGGACATTTCAGTATTCATTTACTGTATAAAAGCTATGGTCAAGCAAATTTGCTGTGCTCATATATGAAGTTACAGCCATCTTATTTCAGTATGTTAATGGAATTATACTAACTTTAGTTGGTAAAGCAGAGAACTAGACTGGTATTTTGATTATACTTGTCTTGCAATTGAACATGATAATTGTAACAGTTGTGTTTTTGTCTATTTAGAGTTTTGACACATGACATGAAAAAGCGGAGACGTATTAACCCAAAGGATGATGCAAAATATTATGTTCAGTCTGGCCGTGACAAAGGTGGTCTGGACTTTCAATATATCAATGCCTGTAAAGGTAAATGAAATCTTGTGATATTTTTGTGATGACAAATTTTTATAAATATGCTCTTTAAAATAGACCCTAACCTTTTGTCACATATCTTGAATTTGTGTATTAATTAGGTTGTGGCCTCTTCACTTCTACTTCATTTACAAAAGTCGATTTTGTCTGTGACTATAGAGGTGAACTAATTAGCCAGCAGGAGTGCTAGAGAAGACAGTGGCTGTACCATGAACACCTTCAGGTGTTCATGTTTGAGTTCAAGTATAATGAAAAACTATGGTGGTAAGTATTACATACAATAAAGGTGCCACTTCTCATCAGAATTAATTTGACAGGTGGCCCCGCCCCTTAGTCCCGCCTTCCAGCCAATCAGAATCGTTTATCCGGTCTTTAGTCCCGCTCCATCCAATCAGCAAATACAGCAGATTTATATTTTACTAAATCAAAAAATTTTTAAAATCCTGAAAGTGCAAATGATGAATTCGTATGATCCCTATAACCAAGTCCATGAACAATTCTAATGGCCCTTTTCTGTAGTTTAAATAATGTTAAGTATTTAACTTGTTCCTTACTTGATCTTGTAAAATGATCTATTTAAAAATGATGAGTGTGGAATAAACATTTAACAACCACTCACCAGGATATCATTCTTTTTTTTTCTGTTGCAAAAAAAAAAAAAGAGTAGCAACACAGAAGTTCAAACTACTGTCAATGAACAGCATTT
>NW_018128316.1:169286-178051 GCF_001952655.1 Monopterus albus
GTCCACAAAGAGGGCCCGTGAATAGGTTCCCTGGGAGTCAAAGGTGTAAAGGTGTTGCAGGATGTAATGCAGTGCCATGTTCACTGCATCGTCCACTGACCTGTTTGCCCAGTAGGCAAACTGCAGGGGGTCCAGCAGGGCGTCAACGATGTCCTTCAGGTGGGACTTTGTGAAAATGTACGTCATCAACACAACTAGAAAAGTAGGGAGTTTTTTCAACTATCAGAATGTAATGTAATTTCTTGTTTCACATACACCGATCGGGCATAGCATTATGACCACCTGTCTAATACTGTTTACATCGGTGTCAGTGAGGCAGTTGGTTAGCACTCATGTCACTCTGCAGCTCACTGTGCATCTTCTGTGAATTCATTTGCTTCTAGAGTTATACTGTCAGGAAGAGCACATACGTATGTGTCTACAATTCAGTGAAAAACTTATGTAAAAGGAGTGAAAACTGTGGTCGTGAGGATGAGTTTGAGAATTTTTAGACAAATTCAACAGTCTCACCACTCTAGGTATGATATCACCATAACAGCCCCTGACTCTTTCTCTTCATAGAGACCAATGTACAGTATTTCTCATTTTCAACCATTTTAACAATGATTCAAATAAATTTTAATCTTTTGAAAAGTACAAACGGAAGTTAAAAGTTTAATCTACAGTAGGGCAACCTCATCAGTGAGCCATGGGCGTCCATGGTCTGCAGTGGTTAGTACCTAATCACTGCAGACCAAGAACACCCACCAAGACCTGCAATGTGGGAGATGCTCTGACCCAGTCATCTCACCACCACAGTTTGGCCCTTGTCAAAGTCACTCAGATCCTTACACTTACACCATTTTTCCTGCTTCCAACACATGCACTTTGAATACTGAATGTTCACTTGCCGCCTAATATACCCAACACACTGACAGGTGCCACTGTAACAAGATAATCAGTGTTATTCACTTCACCTCTCAGTGGTCATAATGTTATGGCTGATCAGTGTATAACTCAGTTACTTTATAATGGTATGTGTCAAGTATGTAATACTGAAAATGATGCAATAGTGGCTGCAACAGTACTGTATCAATATTGCTAGGAAAAAAAATCCTCTACATAATTTGCTTGTGCTAGTGCTTTAGTTGGGAAAAAGGACCCGTGTCACTGCAATGCCACCAAAAACCACGTGCTCTATGGGCTATATTCTGTATGCATTAGTTCTGGCCACAAACATGGCAGGAGCAGATGGAGAAGAGGAGGGGTTACCGCTTGAGTTTGTTTTGATTTTCACTCACTCTCTAACAGTCAAAAGTTAGAGGGCAAAAGTTAGATATAGCCACTTTAATCATATAATAATACACAATTCTTTTTATCACCATAATATTTCTTGTGACACCTATAAATCTCATTTGTAATGTGTTTACACCTCCTTTTCAGAGGTGGAGCATCTTCCTCATAAACATGACAGTTGCAAATACATAAACACTGTGGACAACAGACTTGATGACTGTCCATAACAGCTGGAAGTCCTGGCAGTAGATCCTGTAAATTCTAAAGATAATGCCATCTCTAACATGTCCTCGTACCAAAACAAATACAGATGAAAACTGTTTACACTGCTAATTATCTATCAAAAGTTCACAGTTCAGTTTGCACTGAGAATGACAAAAAACAAAGAAAAGGGTACAAAGTTTGGGTGAGATCCTGCATGTTTATTTATTAAATCATACTGAATCAACCTTAGAGAGAGACTAACTTAGATAAAATTTTAAAGTTTTTAGTTTTTTGCCCCAAAAAAATGACTAGGTGTGCCTAGTTTAAATCTCAATGAAAATAAAATATGAGTGTTTGCTATTTGGAGACTTGGCAACCATAACTTCTTTCGACCAGGGTCTGGGCCCCCTGGCTTGTCATCTGAAGTCGACTGTAAAAAATCTAGGGGTGATGTTTGATGGTGACTTAAGATTTCAGAAGCAAATCAACTCTGCTAGCTTCTTCCACCTGAGGCTGTTAAGTAAAGTCAAGTCATTCCTTTCTTTTAACAATTTTGAGATAATCCATGCTTTTATCACTTCCCGACTTGACTATTACAATGCTTTATACTTTGGTGTTAACCAGTCTTCCCTCTCTCATCTTCAGAAGGTTCAAAACGCTGCTGCTCGTCTTCTGACAAGTACCATGACATTTGAGCATATGAGCCTGGTACTGGCCTTTCTCCACTGGCTTTCAGTCCAGCTGTTGATTTTTGTTTTTAAGGCTCTTAATGGTTTGGCACCATCCTACCTCACTGAATTAGTGCAATGGCACAAACCTACAAGACCCCACAGATCTTCAAGGCAGTTTTTCTAAGAGATTCTTAGGGCCAGATACTGTATAAATGCAGAGGTGACCATGCTTTTACTGTTGCAGCCCCTAAATTGTGGCATACTTTACCTCTCATTGTTAGATTGGCTACCGACCTGACTGCTTTTAAATCATTGCTTAAAATATACTGTATTTATTTACCTTGGCTTTTAATATGTAGTAGTGTCTGATGCTTTTCTTTTAATTTATACACTGTATGCCATCTGTGTGTCTGTGTTATTCTGCTGCTTTATTCTTGCATTGATTTTATTTATTTTATTTTAGTTATTTATTGTGATCTCATTCTGCCCATGTAAAGTACTTTGGTCAACTGGATGTTTTTAAAGTGCTATATAAATAAATTTGATTTGATTAGATTAGATTAGTGAACATAGAAATGGCATGACATGGCAGCTGCAACAGCAGACAAAGCCAGGTCAAACTATGGTGAACAAAGCACTAAAACTGAGCATTTTCAGCAGTTTTATCAAGGTTTTTTTTCCAGGTGAGGCCATAGTGGGCATTTGGAGACTACAAAATGGCACTTTGATGATATTATAGAGCTAACTGTAAAATCCCATACATTTGGATACAATTCAATGAAACCAGATAAACTATTAAGTGTATTTTGTAAAAAAAGAAGTGTGAGAATGATTCTATGATGATTCTATTCTGTGCATTCTTGGTCTTCTATGTGCACAAAAGTGCTGAATCATTTTTTCAAAGCTGTGACAGGTTTTCTCACACACAACTCCCTGTTGTGTTTTTATGCAAGGTACTGTGTTGGTCAGGGGGGTGAGGGGTTGCAGGGTGAGTGTTGTAAGTGTGCACTTCCATTGTATTTTGGTTAGCCATGCTGCTAATGTAGCCTACTCTACCTTAGCACCAAATTCTACCAGTATGTCAGTGCTGATAGATAAAAATACTGTTTAACATCCAGTACTCTAATGAAAACACATGGCGTTCCATTGGGGCGCATTAAATGCGACCCAAATGTGAATAGTAGTGAATGCTTATACAAACAAGATAAACAAAAGTCTTCTTCCCGTGGACGTCCATGATTGTCCCCTGTACATGATTGGTCAATGCAGTACCTTTTCCAGATGATGTCACAATCCAGTGTGGCAAAAGTTTAACAGGATCCAACTTTTTCACTACATGGGGTTGCTTTGTTTTGCCAGAGCCCCCTGTGCTGCAGGTGTTGGCTGCAGTGAACACAATCCCCCATAAAAAAAATTTAAGAAAAATTTTCACACCTTTGAAACTCAGTCTCAACACAGCCTTATTCTTTTCAGGCACATAATGGTGGCTCAGCATGAACAAATTTTCCCATTGAAACAGCATTTAAACTTTAAAACCCACAGCAAACAAACAAAGCGGAGATAATCTCAAGGCAAGCAATGGTGGTTTTATGGATTTTTCTCAAGAATAGCACATTGTAGGACTAGAAGCTTAGACTCATTTTGTTTGTTGGAGAGTTACAGAGCCAACTAGCTAAAATATCTCGAATATCTCTTGTTGCATGACAGAACACGTATGACAGTGTTTCACTCTGCATGCACCCTGTAAAAAAATTACTGACTTTTCTTCTGATGTTAGTATCTTAAAATGGTTAAAATCATGACATGGTGTGCTTTTCAATATTGTTTAGGTTATCAGGATCAATTCAGATTTGACCGACTTCATGCTGCTTTATGCTGAAACACCCACTCATCCTGGGTTTGGACTGGGTACTCACTAATGCTTGCTTAAGACTTAAGTTTTAAGATTAGAATCTTTACATGGTACACATTACACAACAACGACTGACCCAGACTGGGTCTGACTTAGTCCAGCTGGGTCTAGGTTATTTTGGTATGTGTAGAAATCCAAAACTTGACAGACCTGTGCTTGGCTATTGCTGTTAACCTACAGCATGAATAGACAGTCGTTGTTTGCAGGAGATATTTAGTGAACAGTCAATTCCATAGCATCTATAGAATTCTGAGAGCCATCAGTGTGAATTGGCACTGCAAATGGCTGCCTCGGTTCTGTACCAGAAACAATTCCATAGCATCTATGGAACTGACTGTGATTCAGTGGGTAGAACAGTGGTCTCCCAACTGGAGGGTTGGAGGTTTGAATCTCCTGTCGTCCACGTGTCAAAGTGTCCTTGGGCAAGACACTGAACCCCCAAGTTGCCCCCGATGGTTAGAGCCATCAGTGTGAATTGGCACCACAAATGGCTTCCTCGGTTCAGTACCGGAAACAAAATCTCTCTCTCACCAGGGACTCCTTGTGTGTAACATACTTGGCCAAATAAAGGTGATTATCCTTATCCATCTACACTTTTCTACCATTTGAGGGAACAGACAGGACTAGACTATCTAAAATATTTAATTTCATAAAACCACACTCTTTTAAGAAGCAAAGCCAGAAGAACTTTCCTCTGGGTATCCCTTTTGCCCTCTATCCACAACCAAAGGTACAGTAGCTACTGCATGTGTTCACTCCATCTCCAGGCTTATGAGATAACTCATATGAATCCATTTCTTTGTGCCACTTCCTAATTTGCCAGTGTGCTTGTGCTGTGTTAATATCATATTGGATAGATAGGAAAAAATGTCTTAAAAATGCTCATGTCATCTGACAAGTCGAGAGGGATGTATCATTGCATTGTGAGGGTGGAAAAAAAATGTGCATTCACAACACAGCACCATTTGATTTGGCAGATTTCATAATCTGAGGCATTTGGTTTTGTTGGTCTTTTCAGGCACTCCTGTATTATTAAACAAGATCACTAAAAATATGAGTTTTCCAGCTGTAATTATGACTCAAATGCTTGATGTGAACAATATTTACAAGTCAGAAAGGGGGGGGTTATTAACTTGTATCAACAGTGACCACACCATGGCTTCATAGAAAAAAAAAGAGGGCAGAGGTGGTAAATTTAGGAGTAATGAATACACGGAGATGAGCCAAGGTGTGAGGCAGACAGAGCTGCAGCAGATGGAGTCAAAGGTGGTGAGCGTGGAGGGAAGATTAGAGGTCAAGTGGGACAAGTGGGAGGCTGGGGCTGGTAGAGGGGGAGCCTGGAGTTACAGCTGCCCATAATTGTTCTTCATGGCTGGGTCTCCTGTGAGCCACTGTTTGGTTTGATCCCACAAAGCACATAAATGTGTGTGTGCGCAAGTAATGAAGTAAGATATACACTTACAAACAAACCTAGGAATAGGTCAGAGAGAAAAAGAATGATTTTCAAATGCAGGCATGGTACAGTGTAAATTTGTACTTTGTGTATGTGTGAGTGTAAATTCTGCTCTTATGTTATTTGACATACATACCATATTATATGTTAGTTTTCTGTATGTTTATTAATTCCTTAATAAGAAATTTGCAACAGCATGTATCCATCTTCTGCATCTGAAACATGGGGTACATCTCATGTCTCTCATAACATTGTTCCTACGACCTCGGTTGAATAGGACATTCAAAGTCTCTTACAATATATTGGCTCTGAGGACCGAGGGTGGTGCTGGAGGAGCCATGACCAAGGATACACAAGACCATCCTTTGCAGACATTTTTTATGAAATGACACAGTCATTTATCAGGAATCAGTTGGTGACTGGATGCTTCAGATGAAGAATCTGAGAAAAGGATATCTCATGTCATTAATAACATGATTCCTCGAGTCCTCTCTCCTCACATTTTCCTTGCATCTTACATGGGTGGGACTAAGACACAAGGAAAAGATACAAGTGAGGGAAACAAACTCCCAAACTCAGGATGAGTGAGGCACACCTAGAGATGAATGTGTGTGTCCTCATTTCAAGCCATGCTGGAGATCAAAGGTCATGTTCAAGGAGCCACAATGACATTTCAAACTCAGTGGTACATCTTCAAAATGTTTAATTCAGCTAGCTTTATTTGTTTCCCTGAAACTAGTTGGTGAAGGATGTAGAAAGAAATTCTTGATAAAATAATATAGTGCTATGTTATGTATTTGCAAAACTGCTTAAAAGATTGTTTAATCTGCTTGACCTTTGTAATAGCTTGACCTGTGCACTTGAAATGCTGTGAGAGAGAGTATAAAGACATGCTTTCGTCAAACTCAGTTTGACAGTTCTAGGTGAAAGGTTAACCAATCAGAGGCGTTGTCCCGCCCCCTCTCTCCCCCATCCCTCCCCCCCTCCCACAACAGGTGTAAAATCCATTTCTCTCACTGGTCAAAAGTTCACCCACTTCTCAGCACCCATGCATTTGAATCTAAAAAAATAAAAGATAGTTAGCTTTCAAACTGAGAAGAGCTATTTTTTAATTCTGTGGGGTTTGTAATGTTATATAGTGAATAAAACACACACACACACACACAGAGCTAAAACAGATGCCCCCTTTGAGTTAAGGTGTGAAACAGTTGGGTTTTTAAAAACACACACACAGACAATATTATTATTTGGGTTTTGTAATGTTATATAGTGAATAAAACAAATGGTACATAGATAGTAGTATATTAACTAGAGTAAAAAAAAAATAGAAGAGAGTAGAACTTGGCAATGTTACATAGTGACTAAAACAAATGCTAAATACAACTAAAACAGAGTTGAGTGGGTATTTAGCTTCAAAATGAGAAGAGCTATTTTTATTGTTAGTTTGTAATGTTATATAGTAAATAAAACAAATGCTAAACACAGCTAAAACAGATGTCCCCCTTTGGGTTAAGGTGTGTGAAACAGCTAGTTTTTAAAAAAGGACATAACCATTATTATTATTAGAGTTTTGTAATGTTATACAGTGATTTGTATATTAAAATAGAGTAAAAAATAGGAGAGAGTAGAACTTGGCAATTTGCAGTGGTACATACAACTAAAACAGAGTTGAGTGGGTATTTAGCTTATGTTAACCGAGATCATTTTCATTCATATCAGAATCATCTTATCACGGTAGTAATGACATGAGCCCTGGAGAGCCGCTCAGTAAGTATTCTACTATGTTTTAACAATTCCTTGTGTGTATATATTTTGGAAAAACAAAAATGTTTTTTACCCCGCTGGGTAGACAGCTATTTGAGGGCGTATGAAGAAGCTTTACGCCAGCAGCAATCTTTGGAGAACCAGAACCACGAGGTGACCGGTGAGTTTAAAAAGAATGTTTAAAATATATACACCTGACGCGAGAAATAAAATACTAAGTTTTCTATTCTCTAAAAAAACAAAAACAAACAGAAAGCGCTCACCACACAGATCAGGGGGAGCAGCAGCGATCATTAACAGAGGACCCTTTGGAAAGTAAGTTTTGGCTCTGCTCGAGCTTCTATGACTATATGTAGTAATAATAACGGTTCACACCTCGGGTAATGTTTTTTTTTTTTTTAAACTCAGTTCCAGACAGCATATTGCTTCAATGCTCTCAAGGCTCCATCCTCATCGTATACAATTCGGTGGACAGAGCTGAGCCACAGCGGGCCCTGGAACCGCAACACTCTCAGCCAAAGCGAGAAATTCCCCAGCAGCCTCGAAAACCATCATCCTCCTCCTCTTCTTCCCATTCATACGGTAATGCCTCTATTTCACACAACTTTAAAAAAAAAAAAAAAAAAAAGTGATGTATGCAGCAACCTTTGATTCCTCCATCCGCCCGTCCATCAAATTCACGACGCAGCCGCCGCCGCCGCCGCCGGAGGAGGAGGGCGTGCCGTTGTCCACCCGCTGAAGAGAGCGGGAGATTTACAGCAGGTGGAAGATGCCATTCCAACGTTATGCTTCAACATCTTGCAAGATATTTATGTGAATCTTATCAACTGATGAGTGACATTCTAGCCTGTTACAACCGAGACGGAGTGATTAAGAAGTAAGGCAACTAATGTTACTACAGGATGTCTGCCTGCAATGTAACTCATTTTGATGTGTTAGATGAGTTATTAAATGATTTGTTGCTAAATAATTCAGCAGAAAACCATCCGCTACCTGTTAATCCATCAGATTTTGATTTATTAGAATTTGAAGTAAACAGTCTGTTGACGAGAATACGTGAACAAAGAGACAGAATTTTTTACAGCCCGCCACACAGTCCAATCATCAGACTGCAAAATACACCGCCGCGAGACAGAGACGATGCTCAACTAGATCAGTTAATAAATAGATTACTGATAAACGTTACACCACCTCCAAGGAGCGCATCCCCAGAGCGCAATGACAGCCAAGCAACAGTAGATGGGGCACGCGATTCACCATTTAGCTCACCTCTGCAGCAGGCAAGCTTGTCTGATTTTGATCTATTAGAACAGGCTGTAAACAATCTGCTGGACCGAATACACCAGACAGGTTCGGGCTCCCACGATAACGCTCACAATGAACAAGAGAATCAGCCGTCCCCCTCTTCCTCATCAGAGCCGGCAGCAGTGCGTGAACCTCAAACAAGCACTATAACTAGAGCGAGATTCAATAACTTTGAAATTAG
>NW_018128316.1:182531-183326 GCF_001952655.1 Monopterus albus
CACCACAGGCAGATGTCTGTCATGTTTTTAACACAAAATCTATTTCAGAAAGGCAAGTACAGCAGAACTTTGAGTTTAAACTGTACGCATATAATTTTATTTAAAAACCCTCGTGATAAACTGCAGATATCTATATTAGCGAATCAGATTTATCCCAGACAGAGAGCTTATTTTATGCAATCCTATCAAGATGCGACAAAAGAGCCGCATCAATATTTAATGATTGACTTAACTCCGTCGTGCCCAGGGCACCTGAGACTCAGAACAGGTGTATTACCTACTCAGCAGACCTGTGTGTATCTCCCTGGGAGGATAAATAATTAAATACAACATGTCTCAGCGTTTAAAACGGAATCTACCTCTGCTCAAAGTTTTAGTATCCCGTCCCGCTCGCCAGCGCAAAGCTCTTCTGGCCGCCTGTTCTCCTGATTTGATTAAAACCATCTGCGAGTTGGTGATTAATCTTTTAAGAGGTAACATAGCTCTTTCAACACATCAATACAATAAGTTAAAAAGGCAGAGGAACACGCTCAGAACTGACAGAAAGACATCTATAGTGAAAAAGAGGATACTGATCCAGAAGGGGCGATTTTTTTGCGCTGGCTGCAGTCTCCCGCTTCAAAATCAGGGGTAGTCCCCCCGGAGCTGCTGCTCTGACTGGTCTGGGGCTCTGGGGTAGCGTTGCCATCCGACTCCCAGTCCCCATCGCTCTCCTCGTCTTCGCTGCTAGTGACAGGTTGGTTTAGATAGTGCCACTCGGAGTCTATGGTGGAGGATGATGAAGAGGGGGGAGGG
>NW_018128316.1:184922-203530 GCF_001952655.1 Monopterus albus
GGGGGAGAGAGGGGGCGGGACAATGCCTCTGATTGGTTAACCTTTCACCTAGAACTGTCAAACTGAGTTTGACGAAAGCATGTCTTTATACTCTCTCTGCTGTGTGTGAGTATGTGTCTAAGTGCAGAGACTCATCAGACAGGAAACCAAAAACAGGAACAAGGCCAGGTTGCATAGCAATGCTGCCTGTAACAAGGGTAGAAGAGACATGAGCCAGAGGTGCTGTTCCTAAATCTGCAGACAACAACTAGCTGTTTGTAAAGACGTACGTAGGTGTGTAACGTCTGGTTCAGAAGGTCAGGATGTTGTTTTTAGAATTTCACAGATCAAAATCTGCCTGACAACAAGAGGAACACCAATGAGGGGTCAGAACAAGGTCAACAAACCAACCAAGGAACGAGGATGAAGGACAGCACGGAATTTTCTTACCAATATTGAAAGTGACTTAATTTAACATTTTATTAATCATGGTAATCAGTGGTGATGTATTCAATTATACTAGCTGCAAATTTTTGATGAGTGCTATCTGACAGTGTAATAGTTAGCTAAAAATGAAAGTAACTCAACTAGCATGGTTCAGCTAACAGCCCTGCTGCCAAAGCTGCCTGGGTGAAACTCACACTTTAAAAACTGGTATATTATGCACAAGCAAAATTTTAGACCTGATAAGACTGTATTAGGCTAATAGAATTACATTCCTCCATAATTCAGTTTCCTTATTGTAGCATCCATTGTTTTATTTCTGTTATAGCATCCATTGTTTGATGGGAATAGTTTTGATGTAATCCTCAGTCCGTCTGTATGTATTTAAAAAAAAGAAAGATGGTGTGCTTGTGTTGCAGCAGGTTAACAGAGTCCAGTCGAGTTGCTGTGTTAACACAAAAATTTTTATTTTTCTCTCTTACTCGTTCAAAATAAAACCATCATTGGCTCCACTCCTGACTACTGCCCAAAGCAAAAAAAAAAAAAAAAAAAAAAAAAAAAAAAAACCCTGAACTTGCATAAAAAATATGATAAATGAAAATAAACATTGTGGGGTGTCTTAACATATGCACACAATAACTCAATTGTTTTTTTTTTTTTAACCAGGTCCCCTGCAAATAAACCATATTAACTGGTTACCTCTGAACAACAACCTGGCAAAGACCCAGTCTCCCACACTCTCCCCCACTTAACAGATGTCGTCCCGACATTTCCATGTACCCCCTAAACCACAATTTAAGGACAAAATGGAATGGAATGGACTGTATACACAGGGTTACAACCTTATAAGGAAGTTACCCAAACTACCGTGCACTGTAATTGAGTATCTGACAGACAGTTTACCGTTTACCAGTCCAATGCATGTAATCAACCAAACCGATTTAACTTTTGTACCCGGGTGTTTCTCTTTTCCCATAACCAAACACATAAGCAATACCCCCACACCACATAGACCCAGAGGCGGCCCTCAATACATGTCACCTGAATTATCCCAAGGCACATTTGTTACAATCTGTAGGAGGGGGGGTATGTTGTCCACATTTAATTACAATTTACCAGGGCCACCAGTAACCACTAATACTTAGACATTTTGTAGCAACCGTTCTCCCTGTGAAACTAGGTTGACCCAGTGCATCAAAAGTCAAAGTTTGTGGTTTCCACCTTTGCCTTTTTGGGTATGACCTCATGTGCTCTGTTCCCTCAGCAGATTCCAAATCAGAGGCATTTTTCTCGTCCACTGCATTCTCAGTGTCCACATCCTCCACCTTGTCATGAACTTGGATGGGCTCCTCCTGCGCATCCACGGTCACTTGGAAAGGCTCATATTGCACTGAGAGATCCCTGTCCACCTGTGGGATGAACTAGGCTGCAGTAGGGTCCAGTGCAAGTGTGGAGTGAGGCTCCGAGGTGGGCCAAGTGAAAACAACATCCGACAAATACTCATCTGACTCCTCCTCATTATCCTCTTGCTGTTCTCGTGTCACCCGTGTCTTGTACGGTTTGTCCCTTTGCTTTTTCGCCGTTTTTGTCCCGGTCTTATCTTCATCTGGTGTAAGTGGAAGGAAGTCACAGGGCAGTAACATGCTTCTATGCAAAACTCTTGTCCTGCCTTTACCTCTTTCTGGCTCCAATTCAAACACAGGACTGTCCTCACTCTTTTGACTTTTGATTACATAGATGTTACCTTCCCAGTAGGAACGAATCTTGCCTGGCACTCCCCTCTCAGAAACATTCCTCACTAGCACCCGACTTCCTACCTGCAGTAGTGGGCCTTGAACTCTCTTGTCATACTGTGTCTTGCCTTGGTCAGTGGATTTGCCTGCATTTCTGGTGGCAATGCTATAGGCTTCAGCCATCCTTCGTCTCCACCTCTCCACATAGTCCTGGTATGGGCCGGGGTTCTCCTCCTCTTCAGTGCCAAACAGAAGATCCACGGGCAGTCTTGGCGATCTACCAAACAGTAAGAAAAAAGGAGAGTAGCCCGTAGCCTCATTAACAATACAGTTAATGAATGAATGAATGACTTTGGGAAGGTGTTTTTTCCAGTCCGTTTTCTGTTCTTCTGTTAGTGTCCTTAGCATCGAGAGAAGGGTCCTGTTAAACCTTTCGGTCTGCCCAGGGGCAGATAGGGAGTGGTGTGCAACCCTCTAATGCCAAACAGCTCCTCCAGGTGATGTAACAGTCTATTTTCAAACTCTCTCCCTAGATCATGGTGTAGCTTTTCAGGAAAGCCAAATCTAAGGCAAAAGTCATTAAACAACCTGTCTGTGACGGTCTTTGCTGATTTGTTGGTTGTCGCATATGCCTGAGCAAAGCGGGTGTAATGGTCGATGAACACAAGAATGTACTCACAACCACCTTTGCATTGCTCTAAGTGTAAAAAGTCTATTGACACCATTTGAAAGGGGTGAGTGGTTTCAATTCCCTGCATAGGAGCACGTGCTTGTCTGTTTCGTTTTCTTTTTTTTAAACAGTCATGTTCATGACAAAGAGCTCAATGTCCCTTGACATTTTTGGCCAATAGAAATCATCTCTGATGAGGTTCAGTGTCCTTTCGGAGCCCAAGTGACCCATTTGTTTGTGCAGTTCATTTAGGACAAGAGGGTGGTAAACTGCAGGAAGAAGCAACTGATTTTTGTGCTGGGTTTTTCTGAACATGGTCCCATCCTCCCTAATTTTTAGCTCACTCCACTCTCTGGTCAATGCCTTGAACTCCGACGTCTCATTTTGAAATTCACATGCAACAGGTTTCCTGTTTTGTTTTACGTACTCGTACATTGTGCCTATCACAGGATCTTGTTGCTGGGCCTTACAAATCTCCTCTGGGTAATGGCTGAATAGTGCCCCAGAGTGTCTCTGTCTTTGCCTGCTGCTCAAGAGGGTCAAATGAAACAGCACTGAACATAGGAGCTTGCTCTGCTTGCTGCACTAGGATGCCCTGCTGTGTAGCCGCTACCGCATCCTGACTGACAAGTTGCGTACAGTAACTCATATAGTCCTCAAAGGGGATGGGCATCCTGGATAACCCATCTGCATCCGCATTTGTTTTACCTGGTAAAACAAATAGTGAAACGAAAATCTGCTAACTCTGCTACCCAGCGTTGACTCGATGCATTTAACTTGGCAGTAGTTAACACATAAGTGAGCGGGTTATTATCCGTATAAACCACAAACGATGGTGCATGGAACAAATAGTCTCTGAAGCACTCACAAATAGCCCACTTCAATGCTAAGAACTCTAACTTGTCCATGTGCATGTGGTAGTTTTTCTCTGATGGCATCAAAGTCCTTGACCCATAAGCTATGACCCTTAATTTGCCATTATTACGCTGGTAGAGCACGGCTCCTAATCCTGCTTGAGTAGCATTTGTATGCAGTATAAATGGTTGGTTCAGATCTGGGTACCCTAGGATAGGCGGACAAGACAGTTTATCTATCAGGCCGCATAGAGTTTGGTGGTGGATGTCGGTCTATTTGACAGGGGTGGATGAGGGCATTTGTCCTCGAGTTTGTTTATTTCTCCCTTTTGTAAGGTAGGGTCCGTCTTACCATGCTAACTCTGAGAGACGAGACAGTCCAAGTAACTTCAAAACAGTGCTGATTTATTCAAAGGATCACAGGTAAAATTAACATTACACGCTCAGATATCTTGCACCTCCAAACTGCACGCAGGCAGATGTAAGATGAAAGACCCTGAACCCACCAGGCCTATACATTATATCCCACAGAAGTATTTGAACACCCTGCGATTTTGCACGTTTTCCCACTTAGAAATCATGGAGGGGTCTGACATTCACATTGTAGGTGCATTCCCACTCTGAGAGACAGAATTAAAAAAAAAATTTCAGGAAATCACATTGTATGATTTTTAAAGAATTTATTTGTCTTGCACTGCTTAACATAAGTATTTGAACACCTGAGAAACAGCAAGAATTCTGGCTCTCAAAGACCTGTTACTGTGCCTTGAAAAAGTCCACCTCTACTCCACTCATTAATCTAAATTAGTAGCACCTGTCTGAGCTCTTTAAAGACACCTGTCCACCCCACAGTCAGTCAGACGCCAACTACTACCATGGGCAAGACCAAAGAGCTGTCAAAAGACACCAGAGACAAAATTGTGGACCTCCACAAGGCTGGAAAGGGCTACGGGGCAATTGCCAAGCAGCTTGGTGAAAATAGATCAACTGTTGGAGCAATTGTTAGAAAATGGAAGAGGCTAAAGACGACTGTCAGTCTCCCTCGGACTGGGGCGCCATGCAAGATCTCACCTCGTGGGGTATCACTGATGATAAGAAAGGTGAGGAATCAGTCCAGAACTACAAGGGAGGAGCTGGTCAATGACATGAAGAGAGCTGGGACCACAGTTTCAAAGGTCACTGTTGGTAGAACACTACGCCGTCATGGTTTCAAATCATGCATTGCACGGAAGGTTCCCCTGCTCAAGTCATCACATGTCCAGGTCCGTCTGAAGTTTGCCAAAGACCATTTGGATGATCCAGAGGAGGCATGGGAGAAAGTCATGTGGTCAGATGAGATCAAAGTAGAACTTTTTGGTCTAAACTTCACTCGTCGTGTTTGGAGGAAAAAGAAGGATGAGTTGCATCCCAAGAACACCATCCCTACTGTGAAGCATGGGGGTGGTAACATCATGCTTTGGGGTGCTTTTCTGCGAAGGGGACAGGACGTCTGCACTGTATTAAGGAGAGGATGAATGGGGCCATTTATTGTGAGATTTTGAGCAACAACCTCCTTCCCTCAGTCAGAGCATTGAAGATGGGTCGTGGCTAGGTCTTCCAACATGACAACGACCCGAAGCACACAGCCAGGATAACCAAGGAGTGGCGGACTTTGACTTTGTGACCCACCCTCATGACAACGACCCGAAGCACACAGCCAGGATAACCAAGGAGTGGCAGACTTTGACTTTGTGACCCACCCTCTATTTATTAAGTCCTGCAAATATGCTTTGATTTCCTGGTGCAGGGGCTTGGGGACACTGATGTAAGTTTTTTGAACTGGAGTCTGGTCTCTAAGAGTAATATGCATGTGGAGGGTTAGGACGCAGCCTATGTCACTTTCATCTCGGGCAAAAACTTTACACTCCTCTCTGAGCATCTCCCTCACGGCAGACTGCTGTTCCTTGGTTAAGTGATCTAGCGTCACCGGAGGGTCCCATGTCTCCCCAATATCCCCTTTTGGGGGTGATGAGACTCTACCATCTATATTGTTTTCCCCTTTCTCTGTACTTTGCCCTTTAACCGGCTGTAATGCTGCTGGATATATTGCTTTGACCCCTTCAATGTGTCCCAATATAACACGTAGACCCAAACTGACACTATGACCTGTGGTGTTCGTAACAGACACTGGGACGGTGGACGAGCTGCCCCTCCTCACTTTAAACAGTACCTCTTGGATGTGGAGTCCCTACAGCAAAGCTGAGTTCATGCTTGGGCAGAACAGCATTGCCGTGTGCTCCTCTGCCTGCATGCGTATGCGGCAGCGGATGGTGGTGACCGTACCTGGACCCAGATCAACGTTGTTTTGTCCTGTCTTCACTTGAGTCTCTACATCAGCTGTTTGATGGGTATGCATCAGCTGGATAAAAGTCTGAGCGGAGACAGCACTAATGTCAAACGCATTGCTCACAATGCTAACAGCACAGTTACTGTTTTTCATCTCTCCCCATTTCATCTGCTCCTTAATCACTTCCTCTATCACATTAAATCCTATGATAGGGTCCTGGGCAACATTGGGGTCACTAGAGACCAGGACCGGTACCAAAAGGCTAGAGTTGGTGGCATCTGTACCCATAATCTTAAACTCGGTTGGGACCCAACCAATCAGGTATTTCTGTCTGGTTAGCAGCTAGCCCATTTAATGGTTCTGGTCCTAAGAGTTCATCTATCCCTCTAATAGTGGTAAGAGATAAGTGCTGAGCCCTCCAATTGTCATTTATTACAGTGGCCTGTGCACCCGTGTCCCACAGTGCTGTGACTGGAGTGTTATCAAAACTGCATTTGACCATTTTACATCTACCAATCAGTTTAATGAGCTTTTTCCCTTGCTTGGTTGACAAGGTATCAATGTTTCCTAAATGTGAGGGACCACCTCTTTTCTTCCTTCTCCCCAAAATACTGCTCAACTAAACTCATTGCTTTGCATGTGTGTTTGTGTTCTTGCCAGTGTTGTGCCTGACAGGCTCTGGAACAGTAGGCGGTGGAAGTACAGCCTGCACATGTCCGGAGCAGTGCCTCGCGTTGTTCCTCCCGACGACAGTGGTGGCAACGGTGGGACTCCTGATGAGCTGGCTGGGTCACTGCTGGTCTCGTGGCAGTAGCCCTCCCTCGTTTCCCTGCAGCAGACGTGAAGCTCGGCATCCTCTGGTGATGTGACCCGATTGGCCACATTTGAAGCGGTGGGTGCAGTCATCTCCCCCACCATTACTCTGGCAGGTCTTGCAGCCCCTCTTTCTGCAGGGTTCCATGTTGTTCTTGGTCGTCCAGGGTTTATTGCTGTGAAGAGAAGCTAGCATCATCTGTTTCACTTCTGCAACGTCAGCTTTCAGTTCAGTTACCAAGGCCTGTACCGCAGGCGGAGCTCGAGCAGTCTTGTCCTTAGCTGGGGCTGGGGTGGTTGATGGGCTGCTCGGTGGCCCCTCTGGTGTCTGCAGCTCGTTGATTTTTGGTGCTTTGCTGAGATTTCTCTTCAGCTTATTTAGCCTTTCTGCTTCCAGATTGGCTGCTTCATTCAGTCTCTCAATCAGAGTTTCATCAGTCACATCTGGGTTGTCAAGAAATGGCCTAGTCTGGAACTTAATGCTGTTGTTTAATAAACCTGTACCCACTGACCTCACAAATTTCTTCTTGACCAGATCTGCCCCGTACTGTTCTGCTTCCTTTCTTTTGCAAACATACAGTAGCCTGTCATTCAACTCAATAGCCCTGAAGAGGAAATCTTGGGGGGACTCTTTGGGGTCCTGAGAGAGATTTATCAGCTTTTGGTACAAGTGCAGATGTGTCATCTTCTCCATAATGCCCCTTCAAAATGGTCTTTAATTGAGCAAATGTCAGATCAGTTTTTACTTCTAGCATGTCCCGCAGTTTAAGTCCAGGGCAGATGGCTCTGATAACTGCCTCTATCACTTCTGACTCACTGTGGCCTTTACAGAGCCCATTTTCCATCTGGTGCAGTAGGTTGGTATAGGACAGCTTGTCACATTGTCTGGTCTCACCTATTTGACCACTCATGCGGAACTCCCGGCGGATGGTCACCTCAGGAACTTTGAGATCCTGCAGCAAGAGGGGTGCGGCGCCCACCATTGTAAGCTTCTGCTTGAGCGTTCTTATTTTCCGCTGCAGCTCATTGTGCTCTTCTCTCAGACTCGAGAGGCGGGAAAAATCATGCCCCTCCCCAGCATCATCTTGAAACTTTGTCCCATAGCTGATAACAGTTCTTTTACATACTGGATAGCATCATCTGGTTTGTAATCTTTCTCGACTTTGTCCAATTTTTTTCAATAACTTTCATTAGCTCTCGACGGGTTATGTCTTTCGGCAACTCGCCCCCCTCCGTGTCGCTAAGCCACTTCAACAAGTTACAGACCTCCGTGAGCTGCTCCTTGTTCCGCCGGCACAGTGCGGCCGTAACTTGGTCTCTCAAAGCTTCTAGCTCCATTGTGGGTAGTCACCAGATAACCCGTCTGACTGTCCGTGTTCTAGGATCGTTGTGGGAGAAAGGTTTTTTTATCCGCGCAAGGCCGCAAACTTTGGCTGCTGGTGTTAGCCACTAGCTGTACTACCCGGGAGTCTTCTACTCACGCCCCAAGTCTGATAAAAAAACAATCGCCTGGCTGGCTCGCCAATATGTTGCAGCAGGTTAACACACTGAGTCCAGTCGAGTTGCCGTGTTAACACAAAAACTTTTATTTTTTTCTCTTACTCGTTCAAAATAAAACCATCATCGGCTCCACCCCCCCCCCTGAATACCCCCAAAAAAAAAAAAAAAAAAAAAAAACAGAGACAAAAAAAGAACTCTACAGTGGAAAAAGGAGGTGTGTTCCAACACTTTCACGGCACCTCCGGATATTGCATTGAGAGGCGTTCAGGAGCGGCCAGTATCTTATCGCATTTAACTTTGAACTTACATAAAAACTATAATAAATGAAAAAGAAAATAAACATTGTGGGGTGTCTTAACATATGCACACAATAACCCATTTGTTTTTGTTTTTTTAACCAGGTCCCCTGCAAATAAACAATATTAACTGGTTACCTCTGAACAACAACCTGGCAAAGACCCAGTCTCCCACACTTGTGAATGTGCCTGGGTGTGTGTGTCTGCATTATGCAAGTCTGCAGACTCCCTGTGTTACAGCCTGCCTGAGGTGATAAGCGGATGATGAAAGCGTCTACTTGTGTTACCTGAGGCTGCTGTGTGTTGCTGGCTGAGGGGAGAGGGTTGGAGACCATTAGTCCAAAGATACCCAGTTCATCACTGATTGGTGCAGCACCGCCTGAGCCCTTCCCACCCCCCTCTGGTGCATCTAAGGTAGACAGAGAAGGAGATAGTGAGAACTGTTATATTATTTCTGATAATAATGTTATATTATTTCTATTTTCAGAGCAGGTAATGGCTGGAGAGGTGAGGCAGAGCAGGTAATGGTTGGAGAGGCGAGAAGAACGCTGGCTTGGCAGCAGGAGTGGAAGTGAGTACGCCACACATGGAAACAGAGAGACTACTCACAGGAGGATAAGGAGGATGCTGGCTTGGCAGCAGACGCGGGGGTGAGTTGAGTGTGTTGTACAGGAAAGTAGGGGGTAATCTCTGGCTCCCAGGTGTATTTTATACAGGTAAGGAGCTGACATTGGGAGCCCTCTCAGCTCGTTACCTGTATAAAAGAGCAGAATCTTGGAATATGCTAAGTGGGTATAGGTGTGAGTGTAAAACAAGCCAACAGGTTTCTGTTAAAATGTAAATAGGCTGTCTGGTCACAAAGAGATGCAGACATTCTGCCTCAACAGAAGTTACAGTATTCAAAGTAAGCAGATTCTGCTTCATTACAATTGTAAGATATATAAGCAAGGAAAATAAATGTATTAAAAATAACCAGTCAGTAGTTCTGGACAATCATCAATGCAGCTGTAATATGTATAAACAAGGAAAATAAAGTTATGAAAGGTAACTAAAGTTATGAGAAGTAACTAAAGCTTATAAAGTAACTATAGTCTATAAGACTCAAATCTTACAGTGGGACAGGTGAGGTGCTGTCTCTATTTGGGCAGTTCGTGGGAGAGATTTGACCTGTTAAAGTCCCCTAAAGAAGAGTGGAGAGTTGGGATGTTGAGATGCCGGTGGTTTTTTGTACACTCCGATTAGAATGAAACTGATAAATTCACAGAGAGAGTAAAATGTTTTGCAATTAACAAGAGTCTCTAGGTCTGCGGTACATGTCCTTTGTAGCATTGTGACATCTGTGCACCAACCTTCATTTATGTAGAAGCATATTCCACCTCCTCTCGTTTTCCCGGACAGCTCCGTAACATGATCCGCTCTGAATACTTGTAAGCCTGGTATTTTAATTGTGCTGTCTGCAATCGAGTCGCTCAGCCAGGTCTCCATGAAGCACAAAACAGCAGAGCGTGCAAAGTCAGAGTTAGTCATGTTGACGAGAAAAATTTCATCCATCTTGTTGACTAGGGAATGGAGATTTGCCAGGTGGATAGACGGGAGTGGAGTCCGTGTTCCTTTCTGGTGCTTTCCCCGGCGGCGTTTTTCCAGGTCCTGTATATTGCCACTGCGCCTCCAATCAGAATTTCCATACAGCATTCATCATTCACAAAAGTTGTCCGATATTTAACAGTTCTTCTCTGGTAAAAGTAATCCGGGATGAGTTGCAAAAGACAAAGAAAAATAACACAAAAGAGCACGAGTGACCAAGGCTGCCAGAACTAAACACAAAATACAGCAACATACTCAACATATGGTGTATACATCAAAACCATTACAACACAAAAGATATGGCAAAACACAATGAATAAAATATGTGTAAAGAAACACTTGACAAACCCATTTCTGATCTGGGTTCAGCTCAAGAACATCCGCTACTCTAAATTGTCCGGAGACCTGTTCCTATGGTGGCATAGAGAAGATACCCACAGAACACAATGTCCACTCATATGAGACAGTGAGACGGAAAGAGAGTGAAGGAGAAGCACACAGAGGGAGGAAAGGAAGTGTATGAAAGGAAAAATAGAGCAAGCTAGGTGTGTGTGTGTGTGTGTGTGTGTGTGTGTGTTAAAGCAAACAAGAAGCAAAGGTCATTTCTATAACCACAGTGATGATCTATAATTTAGCTCTTTTAAAGTGTGAACAAGACTGAGTTCCTTTAGCCAGACATCAAGGTACAAGGAAAACCATTTACTGTACCATGAGTGGGCCAGAAAGACCACTCAACATACTTCTAAACCGCTTATTAAAACTCATTTTCAAAAAATTACTTTGTAACATTTTCCATCCTAATGTTTAAACTATTGATTTTTGTCCTCTCCATCTTGTGATGCCCTGGTGTCATTTATGAGCTTGACTTTTATTTTGACTGTTAAAATCATTTTGCAAATTTCTGTAAAATGAGCTTTAAGAGCTAACGAGAATGACAGGTGAGTCATATTGCTACAGTTCATACTGGAAACAAAAGAGAGAAAAATTGGATTTCATGGGCATCATTCATTGTCCTTCCACTCTAATCTTCCCTCCCTCACCAAAAACTCATTCACCCACTGCCATGGAAAATGAGCTGCAGGGAGAAAGGGGCCCATCATTCTCATCATTATCTGTGCCAAGGTGGGTAATGTGCCCACCATCATTTATTATGGGATGGAGCTGCTTCTTGAGAGCACTCTGTACTTCACCATGGAAAAAGACCACTAGTTCAGGCTGGGGGTGTTTTGCCCCAAGTACACACACACATATAGAGCTTCAGTGACTACAGCAACCTTATACAGCAGGAGGAGGGTGTCACATTAAGGACCTGGCCACTACCACAAAGGATAAAATATCTCTTCTGATTCAGCCCTGCATTATTTTAATGCAGTTCCACTCAGATTTCACACAAATACCTGTGAAAATGTTTTGCGCTTATGTTGTCCCAGTGGTCTACATGTTGTTTCACAAGCTTTTCCATCCTGTCAATAATAAAATTCAATGGGTCTTGGTTTTCAAGTGTTGTTACAGACATAAATATGTTAATTTAACACAGTTTTTCTCCTCAAAACACAATAACAACTAGGGCATGAAATGAAGCTTGCTTGCTCCCCTGTGAGTGATTCTGGGAGTCCAGAAAAGAGAACATCCACTCAGTTTGTGACTGCAGTCATTAGCTGCTTGTACAGAGTGTCATTATATAGAGGGAAGTGAGTAAATTGGACACCAAATGACCTGCTATTGGTATAATATGTTTGTTTACAGGAGATAAAAGAATTACAGTATGATACCCCCTCCTGCAGTCTCCAAATGTGCAATGATATTAAATGATGAACAGAAAATATTGTAGGTAATATTCTGATGTTGGCGTTTTGATGCACCTTTTCAAAACCTTTATGGATCTGTGAAGGGAGCCAGTGCTGCAGAAAATCAGAATGCATGCTCACAGCTCTGAGAGCTGAATGATAAACTAACCAGAGTGAGACTGCTGTGTAAGCATCTATCAACACACAGAAATGGCAGAAGGATAATGGCAAAAGCTAACTATAATCAGCAAGTGCCCTCTGGCCCCAGACCCTGAAGAACCCCAAATTTCCCTGCTTACTGCACTGAATTTGATGGTGCCGATTTTTAAATGTTGTATTTCATCTCATTACTGTTAGAAAAAAACAATTCTTTTGTTGGAAGCGCAAAAAGTGAAGACAGAAGAGGACTGTGTAAAATCAACAGGAAATTTAATCGAAGTGTGGGCACAGGTAAGACAAACAGCGCTGGGATCAGAGAGACAGAGCTCCCACAGGAAATCTGTTCTCTGAACCCCGAGATATGTTTTCTGGTTACATTTATCTTCTTGGGCGGAGCCCGCCCCGTACAGGGGTTGGATTTACACATATCTTACCTCTATTGGCCATAGACGTGAGCAGACCAACCTCTGCTTCACGTCAGGTAGATAGGTATTTTATTGATCCCTCAATGGGGAAATTTCTCTGTTTCAGCACAGATGTAATGATTTACCGGCCTGCTGTCCACTGGCTGCACCACCTGAAACTACTGCAATTTATACACACATAACACTTAATTTCACTGTGACAGTGAGAGAATGTGATAGATGTGATAGTGTGATAGACTTTGAGTGAGTTTTTTGAGGTGCACAATTGTCACAGGCAGAAGAAGCAAAGTCAGACAGAGACAGATGAACAGTAGTGAGAAGGAAAGGGTTGAAGTGGATAAGTGGAACAGGTAGGTAGGTGAAGAAGTATTCAGGGTGTTCACACTAGTAGAAATGATCATGGAACAGTGTAAGGTAGGTAGGTAGGTAGGTAGGTAGGTACTTTATTGATCCCTCAATCAGGAAATTTCAGTGTTTCAGCAGCAATGGAGAACAAACAACACAACACCATGAGAAACAAACACCACACACATATCTTGATATAACAAATTTCAGTACCTTAAGCAGCAATAGAGAACAGACAACATAACACACACATCCTGATAAATAAATTCCAAGTACTCAAAAATAGACAGAATCAAGTATTTGAATAATCAAGAACAGAATTTACATATGTGCATATTAACCATGCATTTTACCCCAGGATTTGAGTATTGCACCTCAATAGACTATTACATAGTCCCTCATACTTTCACCTAGCTTATCACTGCAATGATGCATTGTGCAGTCTAATAGGTGTGGGGAGGAACGACCTATGGTAATGCTCCTTACACTGGGGATGTAACAGTCTTGTGCTAAAGGAACTTTTCAGAGCCTCTACTATGCGGTGCAGGGGATGGGAGGGGTCGTGCATGATGGATGTTAGTTTTACCAGCATCCTTCTGTCCGCCACCTCCTCCATGGAATCCAGGGGGCAGCCCAGGACAGACCCAGCTCTCTTGACCAGCTTGTTTAGTCTCTTTCTGTCCCTGTCCATGCTACCTCCCATCCAGCCCACAACAGCATAAAAAACTGCAGATGTCACTACAGTATCATAAAAAGTCCAAAGGAGTGCCCCCCACATACCAAAGGACCTCAGTCTCCTCAACAAGTGGAGGCGGCTCTGGCCATTCTTGTACAGGGCATCAGTGTTTTCAGTCCAATCCATTTTGTTGTTGAGGTGGACCCCAACTATTTAAAGGTGTCCACAATCTCAATGACTGAGCCCTGAAGGCTCACTGGAGTGAGTGCTGGTGATTTCCGCCGGGGATCAATCACCATCTCTTTAGTCTTACTGGTGTTCAGGACCAGTTGATTTTCCTCACACCACTTCACAAAGTCAGTAACAACACCCCTGTATTCCCGTTCATCCCCCCGATACACATCCAACAACGTCGGTGTCATCAGAGAACATTTGCTCATCCCCCCGATACACATCCAACAATGGCGGTGTCATCAGAGAACTTTTGTAGGTGACAGTAGTGGGAGTTGTACTTTAAGTCCAACGTGTAGAGGTGGAACAGAAAGGGGGAACGCACCATTCCCTGTGCTGCGGACCACCACGTCTGACACACAGTCACACAGCCTGACAAACTGAGTTTTTTTGTGAGGTAGTTAATGGTCCATGCGGACAGGTGTTGGACCACACCTGCCCCCTCCAACTTCCCCCTTAGCAGTGACGGATGGATTGTGTTGAAAGCACTGGAAAAGTCAAAGAACATGACCCTCACCATGCTTTTGGGGGACTCCAGATGATACAGGGCTTGATGCAGCATGTAGATAATGGTGTCATCAACCCCGATGCCAGGACAGTAGGCAAACTGCAGTGGGTCGAGCACCAAGCTCACCTGGGCACAGAGGTGGTTGAGGACAATCCTCTCCATGGTCTTCATCAGGTGGGAGGTCAGGGCAATGGGTCTGTAATGGTTTGGCTCCTTAGGATGATGTATTTTGGGAACCGGGACAACACAGGATGTCTTCCATAGGGCTGAGACTCTCTCCAGGCTAAGACTCAGGTTAAACATGTACAGGACCACCTCACTGAGCTGGTCTGCACACTCCCTGAGGACCCTAGGGTTGATGTGGTCAGGGCCTGTGGCCTTCCTGGCCTTAATCCTCCTTAACTCTTTCCTGACCTGGTCTGCCATGAGGTGGCGGGGGCTGGTGAGTGGTGACTGCTCAGGAGCTGTGGGATGTTGAGAAACCCCCGTGACAGTGGGAGGAGGGGCAAGGTCTAGCTGAGGTGTGAGCAGCTATGGCTGCAGGGAGACAACTGACCTGGAGAAGTAAGTCGGTGAGGGCTGAGGACTGGGTAGAGTCAACTCTATTAAAAAACAGATTCAGATAATTGCTGTGTTAGGGTTTTTCTATCTGATTTAGCCAATGCATTTTTACACAAAATGACAACTGTGCATTTAGTAGTAGTAGTACTAGTGTTCTGTGTGGAAACCTTCAAGGTCAGTGTAGAGAAAAGTTACATGGATGAAGACTTGTTCTTATGTACAGTAATACTGTTTAAGACCAACCTGAAAACTCCCAAACCCCTGACATTTTTCCATACAGAAGTTTATGTAATCTGAAACACAGTGTGTGAGGCCATCTATGTCCTCTCCATGAGGACTGCAGAGGATGTCCCAGTCTGTGGTGTGAAAACTCCCTCAGCTGCTCAATTGCCTCCTCTGTCCATACCTTTACTACCTGACCTGAGGTGACACTTTTTTTCACCACTGGAGTATAAACAGCAAGTAGGTGAACAAGGTTGTGGTCAGAGTGACCTAGAGGGGGGAGGGGGCAGAGGTGTACACTTTCCTGGCATTTGCATACATTAGATCCAGAGTTTTATTGTCCCTTGTGTGGCAATTTACATACTGGGTGAAGTTTGGGAGGGTGGCCGAGAAGCATGGTTAAAGACCCCCGAGATAAGATTTAAAGCCTGTGGATGTTGTGTCTGCAGCCTGGCTATGGTACTCAGCGCATGCAGCCTTAGCGTCGGCTGAAGGATTAATGTACACCATCACCACAATCACATGGGAGTGCTCCCTAGGGATGTAGTATTGCTGATAGCTAATAGTTCAATGTCTCTGCTACAGAATTTTTCCTTAACAGTTATGTGTCCTGGATTGCACTATCTGTTATTAAAGTACACCGCCAAACCTCCACCTTTCCTCTTACCATATTCAGCCGTGCTTCGATCTGCCCAAATTAGTGTAAGTCCTTGTAAGGAGACCATAGAATCTGGAGTGTTGTTGTTCAGCCAGGTCTCGGTGAAGCATAGCAGGCTGCTCTCCCTATACTCACATTGTAGTCTCATTAGTGCTGTTAGCTCATCCATCTTGTTGGAGAGGGACCGCACATTACCCATAACGACAGATGGTAAACATGGCTTATACCTCCGTTTCATCTCCCGGCGCTTTATGCCAGCTCTGCAGCCCCGCAGCCCCGCATTTTACGCCATATTTCCGAGGGAATATTCAGCTTCTCCCTGTGAGGTGGCTGGTCGCTTCTGAGTACTAGTAGTTGGCTTTGGGTGTAAACAATGCGACCGGCATCTCCTGACTCCGGAGCTCACAAAGTAGTAAGAGTCATAAAGCAAACGCAATAACAATTTGTACTCCTGGTAGCACAGCACCACTAAGGACTACAGCAAGAGAATAACACAAAGCAAACACTGAAAAACCTAATAAAAACACAAAAGAAAACATGACGAGACCAGAGCTGCTGAAACTTGCTGCCACTCTGCGCAGCGCATGCGTTATTAGTTCGTTATTAGTCAGTTTACTGTACCTGTGTTAGAAACCAAATGTGTGTGAATGTTGTAATTTTCAGGTGGTAGCTAGTAATCTGAATACTGAACTGTCTGTGCTGCAGATCCCCTATCTGTGTTAGCTATTACAGGACAAAGCAGGACCTAAATGTTAAACAGGACAGGTGGTCATCTCAGGTTGTAGGCCCCCTGTCTCTGCAAGATACTACATGACAAAGCAGAACTTGGAATATGCTAAACGGGCCTATGTGAAGTTGCAAAACAGGCCAACAGGTCTGTGTTAAAAAGTCAAATTGGCCATCTGGTTACCTAAAGGTACAGACATTATGTCTCCACAAAAGTTACAGCATACAGTTCCAAAGTTCCAATTCAGTGGAATTTGACAGTCATCAATACAGTTTTAATATATATATATATAAGCAAGGAAAATAAAGGTATGAAAAGTAGCTAAAGGAAACTAAAGTTATGAAAAGTTCCTAAAGCTTTTAAAGTAACTGAAGTCAAATCTCACATTACCACTAAAGTCACTAACCCACAGAAAACCTTAGTTTTCTAGTTTTATTCCAGTATAATATAGCAACATATAATGGTTGGTTACCAACTCTCTGGGTTTACAGTGACACAGTATATGCAGTATACACAGTCTGCTGTGTACAATGGACTTACACAGTGCACTGATATATAAACAATGCAGAGAGAGCCATAAGTGGTGGATGGGTCTTCAGGGACAACAGAGACATGATCTTGGGCCCTATAACAGGTTAATCCAGACTTGTTTAGTGTGTTCACTCTGAACCAGATTATTTATTAAATAGACTGTATTTATATAGTGCATTTTTCCACAGTGTGTTGCACTGGCCAAAGCGCTTTACAGGAGATGATACACCATTCACCCATAACATTCACACAGTGATGACAACAGGCTGCCACACAACAGCGCTAGTCAAGCGACCGGGAGCAATTAGGGGTTCAGTGTCTTGCTCAGGGACACTTGGGCATGCAGGGAGACCGGGAGTTGAACCACCAACTTGCTGGTCAGGAGATGACTGCCCTACCTCGTAAGCAACATATCTTTTAGAGTGTACATCATAACTGTTTTCAGGTCTGAAAGCCTGAACAAATGAAAAAAGAAAATTAAAAAAAATTGTTCTACATTTTATTCTGATAAACAGTTGCATTTAAATAGCACTTTTATCCAAAGCTCTTTACAGTTGGCCTCTCATCCATCCATTCACTCACACACACTCATACACTGATCACAGAGATCTAATCTGCAGGGAGCTAGCACACACAGTATAGATACCGGCTTTCATCAAACTCGATTTGACAGTTCTAGGTGAAAGGTTATCCAATCATAAGCTTTGTATATTAAATATATTTTTTATAAAATGTTTTTATCCACGGGGGCAGACAGCTATTTGAGAGCATATGAACAAGCTTTACGTGAAGAGCAAACACTCGAGAGAGTAAACTGCAAGGCGACCGGTAAGTTTAAAAGAATCATGTTTAAAATATATAAACACGCCTCACGTCAAAAAATAAATACTAAGTTCTCTATTCTCTAAAAAAGAAACAGGCGCTCTGCGTGATCAGCAACAGCATCCCCTAACTCAGAAAAGTAAGTATTGGCTGCGGTCGAGCTTGTGTGACTATATGTAATAAGAACAGTTCTCACCTCGTGTAATAATAATAACGTTTTCAACTCAGTTCCGGACTGCGTGCTGCTTCAATACTCTGAGGGCTCCAACGTTGTCCCCCAAGAAGAATTTTCAACTGACCAAGATCATGCAGCCGCATACAATTCGCTAGACAGCGGGGAACAACAGAACCAGGACACGGCTGAGCCTCAACGAGCCCTGGAACAGCAGCAGCGCCAGCAACAGGGGGCAACACCTCCCCAGCCCGAGGAAGATAACCCCCGGCGGGTAAAAGTCCAGCGTTCTTCTTCTTCAGCTTCCTCCTCTTCTCTCTATTCATACGGTAACGCTATTTCACCCCAGCCTTTATTTATTTATTTTTTTTTTTTAAAACGTGATGTATTCAACCACCCACCCTGATCGTAATCCTCCTTCTTTATACCCGCTCCTTTAGATTCACCTACTCGGAGGAGGAGGCCTAAAGCAAGGCGCAGATGTGCACGTTCTTCGGGTGGAGACAGCGCCTGGTTCATAGCGGACGCTAGGTGCCACTCCAACATTATGCTCCAGCATCTGGGCAGGTTAATGTGTGAGGCTTT
>NW_018128316.1:208911-209274 GCF_001952655.1 Monopterus albus
TCGCGCTGGCGGGGTGTTGCTGCTGCTGCTGGCGGCGGCGGAGGTCTCGCTCTGCTTCATAACTTTGGCCAGCGGGTCATGTGTGTTTTCAGGCTGTTCTGTAGGATATCTCCTTTTCTTATTTGCAGGGTCTCGGTTCTGCTTCTCTTCCTCCTCCTCATCATCATCCTCTTGCTCATCATTAGCATCTTGGTAGCTTTCAATGAGATGTTCCATCACTATGCACCTCAGGACGCCCCAATCATTCGCCGTGATTGGAGTCCTCAGCATCTCCGGAGTGAAAGTCTCACCCTTTCTCAGCTGGAACAGCGCCAGCTCGCCTGTTGTATACTGAAACCTGTACCCGACATACTCTGACAATAA
>NW_018128316.1:209408-213399 GCF_001952655.1 Monopterus albus
CAATAGGAGTGGAGGATGTAGCCATTTTTTCTTTCTCATTATCACAGGCTGCTTGCTGAAGGAAATGATTTTTCAGAGGTACAACAAAGCAGAAAAGCAGAGCGGTTTATAAAGCAGCGAGTCTGAGAGGGGGGGTGAACATTTGCGATGTGTTTTAAGACTTGCGTGCATGTGTTTTACCCCCTGTTTTTGCACCTCTCTTACAAAAAACACAGCTCTGTGATGAGGAGCATATGCTAGCCTCTGATTTATATCGAGCAAACGCTGTTTTAACCATTTACAGAATTACCCCCCAATAAATAACTCAAGGACATCCGTTGTCTCATGTTCCCTATGGGTCAAAAATGTGCAAAATCACTACTCTGTTTTAGCTGTTTCACGCCTCTGGAATTACTCAAACCTAACTCAAGGACTGAGTTAGGGGATGCTGTTGCTGATCACGCAGAGCGCCTGTTTCTTTTTTAGAGAATAGAGAACTTAGTATTTATTTTTTGACGTAAGGTGTGTATATATATTTTAAACATGGTTCTTTTAAACTTACCGGTCGCCTTGCAGTTTACTCTCTCGAGTGTTTGCTCTTCACGTAAAGCTTGTTCATATGCTCTAAAATAGCTGCTCCCAGGGATAAAAAACATTTTATCAAAAATATATTTAATATATACACAAAGAGTTGTAAACGTAGCAAAAAATACTTACTGAGCTGCTCTTCGGGGCGCGTGCCATTAATTCTGCGATAAGCTGCCTCTGATATGAATGAAATGATCTCGGTTAACATACACGCTTTCGTAAAACATAAAAAATAAAATTGCATCACTTTTTTTCTTTTCAGGGGGTACCTGGATTCATGGGAGGAGGGGGGGCTTGGGGGCGGGACAAAGCTTCTGATTGGATAACCTTTCACCTAGAACTGTCAAATCGAGTTTGATGAAAGCCGGTATCTATACTGTGTGTGCTAGCCTAACCCTGAAAAGAAGTTAGAGTTTCATTGTCTTGTCCAAGTACACTTGGTGGTAACTGGACTACTATGCTTAGTAGTGGCCACTGTTGCCTGCTTTTTGGATCAGAAATCAGCCAGACATCTGGTAAGTCAAGTCTGGAGCAATGGTTTTACTGTAGGTTTCACTGTTTTGTTTGTACCATGCTGAAAGAGATGTGCATGGATGGGAGCATATTTAGGGGTATATTTAATACGGTTTTGCAGTTCATTTTCTGTGTTTATATTTCATATTTTGTGTTTATATTTACTAAGGAATGAGAGGCGCATAAAGACAAAATCAAACATATGGGTGTGCTCCTTAAGTGTTCTTAATTGATTCAGTAGAACAGATCTATTTTTGACAGGATGCAAATTTTTTGAAACACCAAAGACATCCAACTAAATGGTCACTACAACACAAAATATGTTTTTAGTGTTGGTGCTATAGTCAAAAACATGCTGCCTTTGCCATATTTTATAAATTTAATAAAAAGCTATTAGCCAAAATTTTGGGCAAACAAAGGTGGCAAAGCAATCACAGATGGAAAAAGATTTCATGTACTGTAAAAATGCTTATCTGGATGGTTTCATAATATAGTTTATTTTTTTCCAGCACAGCCTGCCAAAATGAACTAAACTGAACTGAGATTTGAATTTGATTTGAACAGGGGAATTGACAAACATACACAGACACGAAGGCAAAGGGAGAAAGTGGCTCTTTGACAGCTGCAGAGTAAGTAACCAGAGATATGGATGGAGGAATAAAAGGGATGTGAGAGCTCTGGGGACACAGTGCCATGTATTTGACTTATTGACTATGTGTGAAATCTCATCCACTCAAAATGGCTGCAAGGTGTGTAGCACTGGTTATTTATAGCTGGGCATCCACCCTTCCATGCAGTGGTTGGGAGTTTTTCATCAACAATGTATCCACTGGGTTTGCTTGTGCCAGTGCTGCTTACCTTCGGCTGTGGTCTAAAACAGTACAGCCTTGAATTGGAAAACACAGGGTGACTGCATATTACAAATTTATGGTGAAGCCTGGAACCAACCTTGCCTTTCTCTGCTGTGTTTTTGCTGTTTCAAGATTAAGGTCAACAAGCACAGAGCAGAATGTACTGGTGGTTAGCAGGCCAAGACACACACTGTACCATGTAGTCAAAATGTCAGTGTCGAATCCAGCCTGTGACCTTTTTTGAATGTCATATCCTTGGTGCATTCATCTTTCCAGCTATTCTACTGTTGTGGTCTTCAATAAATCACAAATGTTCTCCCTCTAAATAGACAGCTTGGTGTTAGGTATTTTTAGTCAGATAGACATTGGTTAGACACTTTATGTATTAGAAATGTTTAGTGTAGACAGGATGTCTAGCTCAGGCTGTTAAATGCTTAGTCATTCCCATAAGGGTACTCCAGGTTGTTCAGGTTCAAGGATAACTAGACAGAAAGTTGATTACTGTTAGGAGACAGAAGGTTTATTGTTATTGTTATGACGTGTTTAACCATAATCGTAGTCATAATGTTTTCTTATGTTTAATGTCATGACATGTCACTAGAGGTCGTGTCAGAATGTTTTAGCTACACACCACATAATCAACAGACAATCACACACTGATTTTCTTCATGCTTTGACTACTGCTATGGCCAGCTGCAAAACTGGCACCGGGAGATGTCACGGTTTGACGTTCCGGCGTAGTATGGGGCTAGCCCAAAGTGATATAATGTGTAGGCCAGTTATGGTTCGGGGCTTTTCATCTTTCAGCTGCCTGTGTTCATGTTGGAGGTGCAAAGACTCCTGAGTGTGTAATGTTAATTTTTACCTGTGTTCATTGAATAAATCAGCACTGTTTTGAAGTTACTCGGACTGCTTCATCTCTCAGAGTTAACGGTGAAAAGAACTGGGTCTCCCAACATTGGTAATCTACAAATTTGTCAAAGTGATGATAAAAATTTGGGCCAGCCACTTTAAGATAGTCAGTTTAGATGACCTGATTGCAAACAATGTTAAACACTTAAATGATCTGGAATCTGTTTGTCAAAATTTACCAAACTTACCAATGTGGTTTAAAATAGCTGAGGCAAGAAAGAGCACTGGTAGGGTTGTCAGCATAAACTGTGGAAGCTAACTTGACTAGCTGGCTAGCAACATCAGTTCAGAAGTTGTACATTATTCAATATCTAATAAAACTGTTAATCTTTAACCTCTACCATTGCACCCAGTGCAGCAACTCATTCATCTTATGTTGTTTGTATCATTCTATAATTACATAAAGGACAAAGATGATCCTTCTCTCCTGAACTGAATGAGAAGTAAATCATTACAAAACCACATCTTTGTTGGTCACAGCTGAATCAATTTTCAAGAAGTTAAAATCTAAAATTTAGTTCATAGTAAACTTGTTGATCTAATAGAGGGTGTAAAATGGAGTACACTGCTATATTCTAGTGATGTGTGTCAGTAATAAAATCAACTGATATTCCCCAATTTCCCAATGGAAACTTTATGAGCGTGACATTAGGATAATTTAATATTTCAGTATGACTAGACTGCTGGGTGGATTTAACTGCAGTCTGCGCAGTGTGATGTCAGACATGGCAGTGTGAAGCCACTAGTGATATATTAATTGCTACATGATATAATAAATCAACAAAGTGTAACAAAAGGTCTGTGTACATGACTCAAATAAGTTCCCTGCTGATACATGTCTGTGCAGATTCTCAGTCATCCAGGTCATAGTAAACTGAAAAAACTTCAACTGGACTAGATTTCTAGGTCGAAGACATTTCACCTCTCATCCAAGAGGCTTCATCAGTTCTGACTGACTGGTGTTGAGCCACAGGTATTTATCCCCCTCGGTGGTGTTTCAGTCCTTTGAAGGCCAACAGTGTCCCTTAATGACTGAGTTGTTATAGCCCAGTTTCGGTGAGAGTCGTTACTTGTCTTTGAATCCTCCCCTGTCGACCGACGCCTATTGTCCTGGTGGGCATGTTTGGGCGATCTCAAAACATGATTGT
>NW_018128316.1:213415-221479 GCF_001952655.1 Monopterus albus
ACCACCCCTATTTAGTGAGGGGTGTTCTATTTTTACAAAAATAGCTTCCTTAACTCCTCTCTCAAACCAGCGATATACTCTGGAGAGGATCTGGACTTCACTGTCCTCAAAAGCATGTCCTTTGTCCTTCAGGTGGAGGTGGACTGCTGACTCTGGTCCACTGGAGTTGGCCCTCCTGTGTTGGGCCATGCGTTTGTGAAGCGACTGCTTAGTTTCACCAATGTACAAGTCGTTACACTCCTGACTACACTTAATTGCATACACAACATCATTCTGTTTATGTCTGGGTGTTTTGTCCAGTTGATTTTTTCTAAGTTTTTTCAGTTTACAGCAATTGAAAGTTTTTTCAGTTCCCCACTGATAATGACAGACATTGATTTTATCAATCTAAAAATGTTATATCATTTTGCAAGAATGGTTTCATTTATATATTTGACACATTATGGCTCTGCACTCTGACTGCTGAGAAACACAAAGACAAAGAGAAGGGTAAAAAGAAACTATCTATTATAGTGTCTAGTTTGCCCTGTGTGACTTCTGCGCATTCTAAACTTCACATTATTTATACTGTGCATAATGAACTGGACCAGCCCAGCCAGTCAATGCTGATATTGTCATCCACTAGTCATATAATGAAAGTTCCTGTTTTTGCACAGCTGCAAATTATTAAATCAATCAGTATTTATGAGGCACCTTTCATCCAAGTCAAAAGCAATTGAAAGCTTTTTTCTTTGGTTTTATATCATGTGCTCTATGTGATACACATTCATGCTGATGGCTTTATTCTATTCCACTGTAAACACAACACGGGCACATTATAGCCTTCTCAGTTGGTTATATTGGTTTTAATTATATACTGTACCAGTTGTATATTTTACTCTCTTCTACATTTTAGTCTCCACCAACTACTGAGAAAAAATGAGCTGCAAAAATCTCTGTTTATCAGCTAGTTGCTAACTGCGTCTGTCTGCTGTTCACTGCTAGGCAGGTGGTGTACAATAAGTTTAGCAGAGATTTTCACTGAAAACAGTTGCTTGCTGCTGGAAATGACATTAATGAGAAGTAAGAGAAACCAAGACAGTAAAGTTGTGGCTGTAAAACCAAAACCATGAGCTGAAAGATGCTAAAAAGTTCAGTAGAGCTGAGGGGAACTGCAAAGTGTGGTAATTCTATATGTGTGTTACTAAGGCCACGTTCACACTGCAGGCTGAAGTGGCTTAAATCCGATCTTTTTGCCCAAATGTGACCCATATCCGATTTCCTTATGACAGTGTGAACAGCACAAATCCGATTTTTTCAAATCCGGCCCAGGCCACTTTCATATGTGGTCCTAAAACGGATACATATCTGATGTTTTGCAATGCGACTTCAGTCTGAACGGCCATGTCGCATTTCATGCGATTTTTATGTCATTGAAATGCGACAGATGTCACAATTCTACGCTGGAGGAGGCGAGGCCATAAGCAATATTTGTGCTCTCCTCCTTCTTGATATTCTTCTTTTTATTATTTCTTTATTTCGATTGCACATTAACTGGTACATCGCTACACACATGCTATCACGAGCCGCATCCATTTTTATTTTCGCAAACACAGTACGCTTCGTCTGACGTCACATCCTCTTCTGCGCATGTGGGTCACCTCAGGGCCGTATACCGTTCACACGAGACAGATGGCAGCCGCATTTAAATGACAATGTGAACAACAGCGCAAAAAAATTGGATTTTGGCAAAAAATCCGATCTGAGCATTAAGACCTGCAGTGTGAACGTAGTCTAAGAGTGAATCCTTTCACATAAAAAACATCCAAAAAAATCCTTGCAATGGTAGACTGAACACTCCATAGAAAAGCAAAGGGACAGCATAGGTTAATGAATATACAGTGTTGTTAATATTGTTTATAATAGGTAACCATGCTCATTTAGTTTTTCAAGTCAAAGCAAATGAGGAGAATACAATGAAAAAAGAGGTAGTGAGGGAATAAAAAATAAAATAAAATGGAAAAGAGAGCAATATTAAAAATCAAAGGGTAGGAAAATGAGGAAGAAGAATGAAGAGGGGGAAATGGGGATAGAGATTGGAGACAAAAATGTGGTGAGGGAGAGAAAGTATAAAAGGTTAACACGTGGGCCAGGGAAGATCTACAACACTGGCAACAAACCCAATTTCCCACCAACAAAAGTTCGATGGACCACATTAGATTCAATGTCATTCCAATCCAAGGTAATGAATACAATTACCATGTCCACACCTAATCAAGAATGCACTGGCCTTGAATTTACGTATTTGTGTTGGGACTACAGCAAAGCTTGAACAGCAGCATCATGAAACACAGCAAGAAGGTCATTTGTGTACAACAGCAAAAGGTTGGTTTGCTGTACATTCATATTGGTGGACAGGAACTGAACATTCTTGGGGACGCAATAGCAGAAATAGGGTTATGAATATGGGACTAAAAAAAAAACTAATAAATAAGCATTGCTCATTTATTAGTTGCTTCTTAGTTGCTGAGTCTAGTCTGTAATCTTTTAATTTCATGCTGATGTACATCGTGCTGTTGAATCCTGAATCCATAATGGTCTAACACTTGTTGAATATTTGTAATCACATCAGTGTATTTTAATTCAATATCTTGAAGATATTCAAGGGTCAGAGTTTGTTATTGTCACATTTTCCAGTGCAGTGAGCACAGCAATGAGACTTAGACTTGACTGATGAAGAAAATATATTTAATGTGGATATATCTAGTATCTGGTGAATTGGATTGCCATCCTTACCTTTAAATCTAAGGTCAAACAATAATCAAATCAAAATTTGTAAATGTAAATCTATAATCTACTTAATAATGATAATACAAAAGTTTTCACTATTAAAAGTAGCACAAAATAAAATACGTGCATCATTATCAGCCTAAATCAATGGAAAGCCCATTAAAAGTGTTTGTAGTGTAAAAAAAATATATGGTATGTCTGTCCATTTCATTTCAGACATTTTTAGAGCATGTACAGCATTACAAAACTGAGATTACATAGCCTCGCAATGCTACAACCCACACAGTTGCTATGAGACAGAGAAGAAAGATGTAAGAAAATCCAAAAAATCTTACATTCCCTGCAGTATGTTAATAGAATTTGGACAGACATACTACCAAAATTTTGTCTTGAAAAACTGGCAGACACAAAGTGGTTACGGAGGAATGGACATCACTTGTAATTAGTTATCCAGGATGACACCAACTGATGTAGTTGACAGGCTGTCATCAACAGACTGTGACTGACTGTCAGGGTCAGTTGTCTTTGAAGATTTGGAAAGGAGGCCAACAGGTGAATAGAGTCTTTGGTGATGAAGAATGAAAACCACTGAGCAACCAGTCCCTCCAATGACTGCTGTCACATCAGATTACTGTCAAATAGAAAGCATACAAAGGCATCAGCTGACAGCTGTCACACAGAACACGTGAGCAGGGCAAAGTCTGCTCTAAGTCTTTCCCTGGCTTACTTCCTGAAGACAGGATAAGATGATTGACAGTGAGGTACTGCTGAGTCCCATCTATCTTCTTTTACTATGCAAGGTTTGTTAATCTAGACCTCCTCCATGTTTACTTGTGCAGGAAAATTTACATTCCCACAGTATATACACAGTGTATGTTATACATTTATTAAGCATAACCCAGGTAAACAGAGCCTTGTGAATAAAAGCCTGTTAATAAAAACAGTTTTGAATATCACAACCAGGGAGATACGGGTGCAGTGTGTGTAGTAGTGATGCCCAGTTAACGCCATGACACCTGTATCGAACCACTTCATCATTTGTATCGAGTATTGGTTTGTTCATTCAAAGGTTCGGTTTAGTGCCATCTGGTGGCGAAATAGTATGCAGCAGAATAATGTCTGAATTATGTGATGGATGTAACTAGGCCCATGGTTCTCAAAGTGTGGGGTGCGCCCCACTAGTGGAGAATAAACACGTGACAGGTGGGCCGCAATGAATGGGGAAAATTAGAAATGGGTCATTAATACAAGTAAATTAAAATAACATCAGTTTGGGGCCGGGGGAAAAAAAGTGGAACCATAGTGCTACAATAACGGTTTACTGTCGACATGTTAACTGCAGCTCAATAATATAAGGAAACTTTCACACAGAGGGCCAACAGTGTACGTAGTAGGTATAATAACATAAATGGATAAATTTGTTACATGGACCACAAAAAAAAACTGGCGATTCAGCGCAAGCAGACAAAAAAAATGACAGGCAGTAGCCTTATCAACCAAACCAAAAACCCCATGATGAAGCCCATCTCGCGCTTGGATTCACTGTGGGAATGGTGGGGGCAGAGGAGAGACCCATGTGTGTCTTGTGTCTTAAGCTGCTGGCAGCAGACAGCATGGGACCCAACAAATTAAGAAGACGTTTAGAGACGACACACCCCAGTCACGTTAATAAGCCACTCAACTTCTTTGAAAGAACAGATCTCATGTTCTCTTTCGTGGTAGTGCTTGACCTAAAATAGGTCACCACTTTCTGTGCGCTTGTGCACAGATCGTGTAGGCCAGGGGCCTACTTCAAGAAGGCGGTTTAACAAACTCAGAGTTCAAACCTGAACTCTGAGTTGACTTACTCAGAGTTGGAAAACGCGGAGTTTTCGGTTTCAGAACAGCTGAAAAGAGTTGGTTTAATCAACTCTGAGTTGTCTGACTCAGAGTTAGGCGCGTGCCACGTGACTATAAAAAGCCCTGAACAATGGAGTGAAGAAATTACGAGTCACCATGGCAACAGGACCAAGCCAAAATAGGTCTGCGTTTGTCCCCGACAGAAATGGATGTGCTACTACAAGCATATAGTGACTACGAGCCCATATTCCGTAAAAGAAGCAACACGGCTGCAGCGGCGAAAGAGAGAGAGAGTTAGCTTGGGGGAAAATAGCTGCCCGAGTCAATGCGTAAGTTAACATTTTAATCATACAGTGTTTGGTGTAAGTAATTACTAAATAATGTTAGTAATGTTATTATTTGTCACTTGTAATGTGAGGAATGGTTCTTAATTCGTCAATAATTTAATGAGTAACGTCAGTAATTGCATAAAATGCCGATTTTTGTACGAATTAAAAGTGCAGTTTTATGTCTACCCTTGCTTAAAATTCCTATTGTGGTTGATATGGGATTTGTAAGGTAATGAGTAATAGGTAATCCAATACGTTTTATGGAGAGTAATTATTACATTAATCAAAATACCTTTTTTAAAATGTACCCAAGACTGATGTAGTAATATAAGAATTGTATTTTATTTTTCATGTAGGTGCAATCCTGCAGGCATAAAAAGAACGTGGCAGCAGCTAAAAATGAAATATAAAAACATAATTCAAACAGGTAAGGCTTGATCATATCATGGGTGTAGACTACCTGACTCTACAAACATTTGACATATTAAATAACTAAATAGCCTGCAGAGTATAGCAGTGCAGCAGCATTTTCAACATGGGTGTAATGTTGTTTTCATACAATTAAATCATTTGACAACTACTCAGCCAACAGAAAGAAGGCAGAGGCCAGAAAAACTGGTGGAGGACCTGCACCACCACCACTGACACATGCAGAGGAGATGGCCCTCAGCCTAAACACTGGAAAGCCAGTGGCTGAGGGAATTCCTGGAGGGAGTTCATCAGAACCAGTCACTCCCCAGGATACAAGTGCATTCATTACATGTAAGAGGCCTACCTATATATTCTATTTTTTACATAGGCTACTTTTGATATATCCATTTATTACACTCTGGGTTGGGTTTTTTTGTTGGTCTTAACAGATTCTGATGGTAATATCTGCCTTTTGGAGCCTCCTGTCACAGCAGAACCCCAGGCTGTTGTAAGTATCCTACTAAATAAAGCTTAAATTATGATAGGTAGTATTATAAAGTGTACTCTAACCAAATGCTCGTCTTCATAGGACTATGAGGATAATGAAACTATGTCTGCCACAGAGAGGTCTACAGAGGTAATATTAATACAGTGTATACACATCAAATGATCTACACATTCGGAGTGCCAGTGTTTGTGTGAAGTAGCCTAAAGGATGTAAATCTATCTCCAAGTATACTGACATTATTATCTCCCCTCTGCCCCAGAGTGTGGAAGAACAGCAGGAGGAGGGTCCGTCAAATGCTGCTGCGCAGATGAACACAGTTCAGTGATGTTCAGTAAATGCCAGAGTTGCAATCTGTAAAATTAATGAGGAACTATGTCATGTAACTAAATCTTCTGTATTTACAGTTACCAGTTAAGGAGTTGTATAGAATACATCTTATTAAAAAAATAGAAAAAAATAACAAAGAAATGTTATACGTGGACCGCCAGATTGAAAAGACAGATCTAGAAATTGAAATTCTCAAACAAAAGCTAGAGGTGAGTGTATAGTTACAGGTGAATTGTATGAATTATTGAATGAATTGTGAAACCTAACAATTGCTTTTGTATTTGTAGGAAATGAAGAAACCCAAATAAAGTATGATTTGCATTTATTCCGTTTCTGTCTTTCATCGGTGGTGATGGTGGTGGTTGTAGATTAATCCCAGAAGACATTACGGCATATCCAATCTCTGACTGCCCTTCCATCCTGGTTATCTGCAGGGTGGATGGGGTCGTCCTCAGGGTCTTGTATTTGTAGGGCAGGGTGTTGCTCCCCTCTAATAATTGCAATATTGTGGAGAACAACACATGCCACAATAATGTCACAGGCCCTCTCAGGTGTTACCCTGAGGTGACGTAGGCAATGAAAACGTGCTTTCAACAGGCCTATGGTCATTTCCACCCGGGCTCTTGTTCTGCAGTGTGCCACATTAAAGCGCTGCTGGGGGCCTGCTGCAGGTTCTGGGTAAGGGGTCATCAGTGTGGGCTGGCATGGGTAACCCCTATCTCCCAGCAGAAAGCCATCAATCTCTCCTATAAGAAAGTTCACATCACTTTAGTGCTGCATAGAAGTGCTCCTGTAAGTGTGTAGTGCATGCATTGAAATAAGTGTATAGGGCATACATGTACTTACCACATTGCAGCCTGTTACTTAGGGTTGACTCACGATATATTCGTGAGTCATGAACAGAGCCGGGCCACTTGGCCTCCACGTTCGTGATAATATGTGAAGCATCACATATGATCTTGGCAGTGCAGAAAATGATACATGTCAGGTACAGTATTGTGATGTAGTCTTTGACCATTAGAAAGAGTAGTCAGTGTACCTGCACATTAATACTGTGGATGGACCTCCTGTTGACATAGTCCCCTTCATTTTCAGAAGGTGCATTGATGGGAATATGTGTTCCATCAATGCATCCAACCACATTTGGAAATCCTGAAGGGGATTCTAATTATTAGTTTATTTCCAGAGGTCACAGCAAGATGTTATTAACTGATCATCATTTTTCAGATTAGCCTTACTGAAACGAATTCAATACCACTAACCTGCAATCCTGTGAAACTCCTCTTTAATGGCTCTGAGGGGTTTGTGCCCAGGAAACACAACAAAAAATAACAGAAAGCGCTTGAGGGTGAGGCACACTTTCCGAACTATTCTACATACTGTGGCCTTACTAATGTGCTCTGCATCCCCGATGTTATAAAGAAAACTGCCGTTTGCAACAAAACGTAACGCAACACAAAGCATCTGCTCGGATGTAAGAGCACGGCCACGATGGGTGATGTGTCTGATGTATGGGTGGATAAGAGTATGGATATATGTTATGGACGCTCTAGAAAAACGGTACCGCTCAAATAAAAATACATGGGGATATGACAAAAAATCAACTCGTGGCCTCAAAATCCTCTCCCGAGGTAAATGCAATTCCCTGCGAATTAATACAGCGTCCTCATCTACAGGATCCTCTATGAATGGACACGCCATTTTGGTCTCTGCATGACGGAAACGTGTGCAATCTATGAATGCACTGAAGGATTAAATGAGGTATTAAACACCTTTCACTTTAAAAAGGGGCGGAGACCCGGAGGAAACTCTGAGTTTCCCGAACAAAACCTGCTCCCAACCAGGTTAGGTTCACAGAGTAAGTTGCCGTAGTAACTGACT
>NW_018128316.1:221537-223403 GCF_001952655.1 Monopterus albus
ACTTACCCAGCTGCACGGGTTTAAGTTACCTCCGTTTCTGAAACCGAAAACTCCGAGTTGCCCTCATTTCGGGGTTTCTGAGTTTCGACAAAACCGCCTTCTTGAAATAGGCCCCAGGTGTTTGATCTAGCAATTTCCTAACCACTAAATTAAGTGCATGTGCAATGCATACAACATGACTTATGGCTAACATTTTGGCAGTGGTTCTAGATGGCAGGGTGTATGTGGGGTCTAGCTTTCCCATGAACTCTCTGAAGCCCTGATCATCCACAATAGAAAAGGGCTGGGAGTCTTTCACCAGCATATTCACCAGGGCCTCATCCAGCTCACGCCTCCGGTTTACTATGACAGACACAAACACACTGTACTGTGATATCACATTCATGAATCAGTGGCTTTGAAGTGCCTCAGCATTGCAGACGTATTATTATTCCTGTATGTCAATTGCTGGGGACACAACAGGCACTGGACCTGTGATATGCAGACACAGATTGTGGGATACACATCTATAATGCTGCTTATTGTTGATGTGATATTCATCATGGATATTTGATGACTATTGCATTGGCCGTACTGGCAGTATTAGCCATGTTTACAATGTTGCCTGGGTTACATAAAGGTGCAGTAGCATAACCACAGAGTATTATGGCACTTATCTTCCTTGGACTGATCAGCTGAAAGTGTTCCCACATTGGAGAACGGGGTCTCCTTCTAGCTGGCTCCATGGATCATACACCAGCAGCAATGATGATAATACAGCAACTACGCACACCTCTACTACGCCAACAAACCCACATGTTGTGTATCATCTTGGGTGGCTTTATAGTACCCCTATGCACCTGCTGACGCGTGCAGCGAGATCTCGCGTTGTGACACTGCATCAACGGTTTGACCCGGTCACGGGAGTCACTCAGGCCAGCCGTTTCTGCATTGGATGTCATCAGTCACGTGTCTTTTCAACAATACAGACCTCGAGGCAGTGGTTCGCGGAAGATCCCTCTCCCAGCTCAACTCATGTATCAAGGCCTCAGTGTCAGATGGCCATCAGTAGTGTGTAGAGCTAAGAAAAGAAAACGAGTCTAGAAGTTGTCTCAACGTAATTTTCACATCCTGGAAAAGGTATTGTTAGGTATTTTTGGTCAGATAGATATTGGATAGATACTTTATGTATTAGAAATGTTTAGTGGAGGGGGGGGACTCAATGTCCTTATGAGAATATAAAAGCATAATCATTGAATTTTAGAGTGATGACTTGGTTTAAGGTTAGGGCAAGGGCTAGGGTTATGCAACTAATTGTTATGGTTAAAGTAAGTCACCAGGAAATGAATGTAAGCCAATATAAAGTCCCCTGAAGTGATGGACAGACAACTCTCTCTCTGTGTGTGAGTGGCACTGCAGTAAGCCAGAGGCTGTTCAATGTACTAGGCTGCTGCAGTTCTGCATCTTCTGTCACTCAGTCGGTGGCACTGGCACACAGACAAGCTAGAAGGTCAAACATCAAGACATCTACATGAATAGGTAAAAACATACATATAAAAGGTATCAACAAACATACAGTATATTCAAGTTATACGTGCAAATCTGCACCAACACATGCATAAAGAGAACAAACTCGCACACAGTGATACCAAACCCCCCTCACATAAATACAGAGTCGCTATGCTTTGTGGATGCATATATTTGTAGAGTATGCAGACACAACACACAAGCACACACTCTGGAGTGTTTGAAGAAGGTCACTGTGTGGTCTGACAGCTGATGCATGATTGTGCTGTTCAGGGATGGAATATCTAATCAGATCAAAACACTGGCAAATAACACACACACACACCCATACACCCATCCCCACCCCCACCCCCCCCCGCA
>NW_018128316.1:223439-223890 GCF_001952655.1 Monopterus albus
AAGCTTATTTGTCACTAAACGGGGGGTTCAGGGCATCTGGAATCTTGTTATGCTGTTTCTGGGAGAGTGGCAGTCAGCTTCAGGTTAGAATTTGGATTAAGGGTACACACACACACATGCACACACATGCACACACACACAATTAACAGATGCTTCAAATGAGGGAACACACCCAGTGCAGTGCCCAGCTGGTTAACTTGAAATATGCACACACTTAGACACGGACTCACATACATGGATATACATGGATGTAGACAACATAACGTTCTGGGGCCTAGGCACATGCACCAAGCTGAATTAGTGCTAACATGGAACACCGGACCAATGATTTACTGGGGTTTTTCCTCCTGTTTTTAGTGTTTTTAGCCTCAAGAAATGAAGGGAATGTGAGTGTGTGTCGAGGGTTTGCAGTTTAGTCAGGCTGCTTTTTGCTTGTTCCCACACACTCTTT
>NW_018128316.1:223924-232049 GCF_001952655.1 Monopterus albus
AGCAGGATTGGACCTCATGCTGCTAATGTGAAACCACCTCCACCACTTTGCATAAAGTAATTTGATTTATGTCCTGACTTTACTGCACTAGTAGCTTCAACAACAGATGCAGAACTCTGGTGTGTATTTGTGTCCATGTCCAATGGAGAAAGTTGACAAAAAACTGAAAACTCAAAAGTGTATGAAGAGAGACAGAATGTGAGAGGAAGGGAGTGTGTCTGCATGTGATAGGCTGTTTGTGTTAGCAATTATTTGGTTGCAAGACAATTATTTAAGCAACTGTTTTTGCATCTGACCATCTTGTAGTACCCCAGCTCTTTAATTTGACAGCTCTGAATAACGAAGGAGTCCGTCTTTCTTCATCTAGTGCTGATTTATTTTAACCACAAGCAAAATTACAAGCACGACCCAGGTTGCTCCTTTTTCCAGACACACAGACGGCTGGAAAGCAGAGTCGCTTGCCACACAGAACCTAATACATTTATAAGGTTTAGGCTAACCCCTTACCCAGATAGATTACAAAACAATCCCCAGATGAAGCCAGTCCGAAGACTCCATTTCTTATCTAGTGCTCCACATGTTTGAGCAGCCGCATTTTTACATAGTCATAACAAAATTAAGAATTTCAATGTGTGTGTATGTTGTGACATTGTGTGTAGCTAAGGCATTCATTCATTCATTCAGACATAATATTCTAATACAAGGTTAATGCAGGAAAAGAATTGGTGCCTATAAGTTGACTTTTCAGAATCAACATTCTGTCTGCTAACCTTGAAAGAAAACAGACTAGAGCAGACTTTAAATCTTACTAAACTGCATTACTAACATCTTATTCAACACATTGTCTAACAATTATCTAACTGATTTACTAATATCTAAGAGTCTGATGTGTGAATTTACATTAACTGTGAATGAGATTGTGATTCTGCGTATGTGTGTAACAGGATGCTGAACTAGTAGTGAGACTGTAGCAGTACTGATTGGAGGAGGAGTTTATTTGACAAGAATACTTTGCATAAACAAGTGTGTATGTTTTGCCTTGAACCTCTTAACTACATACTTAGAGGTGGGCAGCAGGAGCACCAGATCCAGATATTGGCAAAGTTTCTTGAAAAAAGTAAAGACAACGGTCTCCATAACCAGCACACAAAGGACAGCCACATTAAAACAGGGCGAACATGCAAACTCCACACGGAAAGGCCACAATCAGGCTTCATACCTGTACCACAACATTCATGCTGCAAAGTTTGTATGTTGTGCACATAATGTTTCCCATACATTGATTTATTTGTAGAAGCCCACCACAATATCAACATTGACCACTACATGTTGACCTTTTATTTTCATTATTATTTAAATTGGGTAAAATCAAATTTCATAGTAGAGCTGCACGCAGCATATGGATTTGTTCAGCTCCTCCTTGCCTCACGATCTCTCTCACACAAACACACTGACAACAGACCGTCTGTAGACAGGCCCCCCAATCTGTGTCTATCTATGTTCTTAACACAATGCTGTCAATTGTGGAGACCCAACTCTTCAAACAAATGACTCAAGTCAGACATGTGAGCACTTTAGAGCACTTGGTTGAGTAACACTGGTAAAAGACTTGACTTGACTTTGATTTGAAACAGATGCCTTGAAATTACTCAATTTTTCTGTTAAACATATGCATTTTTCTAGATATTGAGAGTTTTGTTTTGAAACACAATTGGGTGACTTCTAGTGCAATGCATGCAAACCTGGCAACCTACCAGAACTTTGCAGACCAGCAGGGGGTAAGGCAGGTCACAGGATGCAGCTATGGAGGGGCCATTTCCTTGTTTTCTAACTTATCTACAATGTTACAATGGTGAATTATCATCTTAGAGATGACCTAAAGCTCAAAAATGAGGTGCACTTATGTTCTAGTACTTCTATGTAGAAGCAACTTGGTTTATACAAGTCTTGCAAACTCTTGCTCACAAGACATTTTCCTTGAATGGTCATTTCCTTGAATGGTCATAATCTCCAGGCAGTTGCATGTTCATGCGAGCTTGCCTGACATTCATGTTGTCATTGTAAAAGTGGATTTTTTCAACTGAGCGTGGTCTTGTAGATATATTTTACCTCCTGCTGCCTACACTGTGACCAGAGGATGTGGAGAAAAATACAGGGCCTGAGGTTACTGAATGTCCAGGAATGTTCTAGTACAGGGACTCACTATTTTACCTGACTGAGTCTAACATACAATCAGCTGGCCTGTGAAGTCCCCTACAGCAGTAAATGACCAGTTTGGTTTGACTGTGTGTTTGTGTGTGATGTGCTGTTAGTTAATGAGCGGATTAATGACCCATGATGTTGTTGCCAGCGCTACACTACCTGTTGGAATTAGTTTCACACCTGATTTTTGTCTGGACACAAGACGTCACACACTTTCATCATGCAGCTCTTCAGAAACTCTCCCTCGGTAAATGGCTGGGCTGATTTGGCTATCTCCTCTGCCACAATAAAACTTGCTTTCACAGCAGCTTCACTGTGTGATTTCACTTTGGTGAAAACGTCTGCTGTGATGTCAGATTCCTCTTCAACAACTCTACCTTCTGTAGCTTCTGCTCTGCATTGCCGTTTTTCAGCTTGTCTGATGTTTTGTCTCGTAGTGCCATCTTAGGTTATATTCCTTAATTACAGCCACATTAGCTCCACAAATAAGACACATGGGTTTACCAGCAATGTCAGTAAACATATACTCAGCCTCCCACCGGTTTTGAAAGGCTCTGTTTTCAGAATCAACTTTTCTCTTGGCCATTGTTAGGGGCTAGCTTTGACTTGAAATTAGGGTCATATACATCAACAGAAGCGTGACTGATGTAACTGACGCGGGAATAATTGCAGGTAGCCTATTGGTAAGGCAGCTCTTGCGCTGCATTATGGGATTTGTAGTTGGTGTGTTATCGGCGCTTCATATCGCTGGATGTGGCCCACAGGCCTTGAGTTTGACACATGTGGTTTAGAGTGTTACACATCTCTTTTCATTGGTACATATACTGTTGTTTGCCTATCTATGGAGGAGAAATTCAGATTAATTCTGTACAGTTTGTTGTGCTGTCCACTTTTGACACCAGCAACAAGAGCGTGTTTTTTAGGAAGAGGCTCTCTGGTTTAATCACTCTGAAAAAATTACACAATTACTATAATACTATATAATAATTACTATTTGGAGTTATGATGGGTACCAAGCTAATCTAGAGGTACCCAAGATTAAACATTAAATGGCTGGAAATGAGCATGCCATGGGGACTTCAAGTGATTATGTATGTCTAGTGTTGCGCTTAGTGATGTTTGATTCTCTCACTCAGGAAAAACTACAGAATGCATCCCAAACAAGAATCTTGGGGTGTGTATCTGACTGACACTGCTGCACAGGTTGTTGTCAGTTGACTTAGGCTTAGGACAAACCTGAAGATGAGCTCAAACCTACAAAGACTGGACAATCCACACAGAAAGATGACCTTACGAATCCCATGAGAACAGCGCTCATCACATGTTCTTGCACCAAAACAATAAAACATCAGACTACTGAAAAAGTAATAACCAAACATTATGAAATAAGTTGACATTTATGGACAAAGCTACATGGACCAAATATACAAGAAACTCCTGTTCCTGTGTCACTGTCAAAATACATAGGCTTCCTTCACATGTCAGCTGTTGACATTATCTATGATTGACAGTAAATATGCTGTATCATTTAGCTGGCAAAGCCCTGAGCTCTGTGAATGCCAACCAGCTCAGTATACATAGTTCACTCTGTTTGGAGAGGTAAGCTGGGATACAACAGTCTCAGTGGCATACAGGCTCTGCTGCATCACAGCAGGGGAGATGTGTTTGTCTTTGTGTGCTTGGCTGTGTACAGGATGGGAGGAGAAGTATGTTGTGTGTATGTGTGCATTTATAGTAGGGCTGAATGTGTGTGTTTATGACTGTGTCTGTCTTGTGTAGGGGTATGTGTCTTCTAGGGAAGTGAGCCTGATTCTCTTCCCCCCGCAGTGCAGATCCAGCTTACTGATTAGCATCCTTGTGGCTATGTTATTGATCCTTTGACTGCCAAACCTCAGAAAACACTACTTTCCATGTGTGTGGTGTGTGTGTCATGTTATTAGTCACAGAAGGCTGCTCCTTTGGCTGCCCTTTACACCATCCACTCAAACTAACGCCAACTCTGACCACAGATATGCTTTAGCCACTGCAACTGAGAGAGAGTGAGAGCATGTCACATTCAATCTTGGAAACCTTTGAGAGCTCAACTCAGTCCAGATGTACAGAGCACCTAGCGATAACACACTCCCCAAATCCCTGCACTGAATGAACAATGATACACACAAATGGATCTATGTGGACATGCCTGTGCATGCATGCACGCACACACACGTCTTTATGCCTTTGTGCGGCCCATGTTCTGTGACTTCTTTGTGAGGGCCACCACTTCTACTATAGCTACAATGGTGCAAAACACAAATCTATCATGAGGTGGCAATAGAGAATCAAAATGTCACTTCACAATTCAGAAAACTCAAAATAAAAAAAATCTTTTTCTTTTACACGTGTGAGGACCGTGTGTTGCCAAGCAGATTTGGTGAACTGGACCTTCTGTCACAAAGCACCAAAACAATGCATGTTATATCACCAGATTTTAGCAGATCTTTCATAACTGTCCCATCTTACTTTCCTGGTTAACCCAAACCACAGCATTACAGAAACAGAAGCATGTGATTTTTAATTTTGCCAATGTGAAGTGTATTAAAATTTGATTGTATTTATATCTATTAAAAAATGTATTATAAAAATGGTATATGTTATGCTGTCGTGTATAGAATTAATTCACAGGGAGAATCACTGCAGTGCCAATCATCATTTATTGAACAATATATTGGAATAGAAAGTTTCAGAGGGCGAGACACAGGACCACCTTGATTTTTGGGTCTCTGCAGAGTTTGGAGTTTTTGTCAGTCTTCTGAAGTCCTCACATGCACCCACACACTCTCTAAGTCTGTCCGAATCAGCTCTGCATATGGCTATTTCCCAACTTCCTGCAATTGTCCAGGTCTTGACGTCCATCGGGCCCCCACCCTGGTTTCATTTCTCTATTTTGGGAACCCCCTACGGCCTGTACTGAAAAACAGGAAGCCTGACACCCAGTGTTCTTGCAGAGGCCCTCACAAAAGAGCAGAGAGTTTATCTCTGACCATGCTTCATATTTAACTTAACTAACATTGGCCTATCAACTATGCTAATAAGTATTAACTATATTAAGTTTGCTTTTACCACTACAATGCATCTCTGCATTTAAAACTGGGTAATTTTGCAGACATCTAAACTTTAGGTTTTTTCAATCTTACATGTTACTTGCTAAGTTTGCTTAACACCAGTAACACTGAGGGCATTTTTTGTCAAAGTCCTTTAATCTTGATTGACCTATTTTCATTCACCCACTCCATTGATAGAAGCTTGATAAACAATTTAGCACACGAAATTAGTCACAACTGGCTTTATTTGCACAACATAAATTAAAAATGAACTATAACAATTTCTTTTTTTGAGACATGATGGAGTTGTGGACATTATTCTTTAAATCTTTCCAGTTGTGACTGCCCAGTACTGGTTCTGCTTCAAGTGCCTTGAGGCAGACCTCTTTACCAGGAACTTTTTGCTAAGTGATGCACTGCCCCAGTTGTCGCCACACCACTGCTTTTTCTGCAGAACTCCACGGTCTGCGCTGGCATTTGTTTTTGCTGAGTAACTGTAGGTCCACAGCTGAAATAGAAATGACAAATGTGATAGACATTCTCAATATTGATAAATCAAAAATGTATCTGATCTAATTTGTAATGTGTTGTTAATCCACATCTACTGTAATTAACACTACTCAAGTCTGAGAACTGAACAGTACTTGTTTTCTCTGTCTTTTTGAGCTTGTGTGATGGTCCTGTAGCTGAGGCCTGTTGAGTCAGCATGTCTGATTCTTCTGCAGCAGAAGACGTCACCTCACTATTAACCACGAATTATCGTCTTATCAGATAACGCAATATTTCATTCCACAGTGCTCCTCGCATGACCCAAAAAAATGTTCATACCATCTGAAACTTGAGATGATTCAGATGCCATCTTTGACCTCTTGCGTTTGGAGGACCCTTAAAGAGAAGAAGTAACTGGGATGGACATTTTTAGTTACTTTCTGTCATTTATAGACAGGAAAGAAAACTGATATTCAAGGCAACAGCTCTGATGGCTTCATACCATAGGAGTCTTGAGCTGGTTCCAAAGACTTCTCATTGAAGACTTCTTTGTCACTTTAACTGACTTGAGAGTTCTGTACAGCTCTAACTTCAAAAGACAAACCAGCTGTTTTGATAAAAACAACATTTTGTGAACTTATCTTATTTCACATACAAAAGTGGCGAGTAGAACAAAAACCCCTCAGCATTTTTAAGTATAAATTACATTCTATTATAAAAATCTATTTTCTACTCACTTCTATGCCCAAATCAATCTCATCAAGAGATTTGCCTTTGTAGACCTCAGTTCCACGTTCAATTGCCATGAGCAGCTTGCTCATCTTTGCAACCTGAAGTGTGTTCTCGGTTGGGCGATAGTATTCATGATGAAGACGAATATCATGTCCCGTAAATTTGGCAAGTTGATCCAACTCATTTTCAGTTTCAGGTTCATTATCTGACTAAGTGTAGCCACATGTTTCCTCAGGTGAGTTGACGTGAGTGTTTCAGGCTTCCTTGCCTCACTTGCAGCTGCATAGTTGCAAGAGAAGGCACTCACTGAGAATCTTGTATGCTTTAGGGTTAGGCGCTTCCCTGAGTTTCACTTTTGCCTCCTCTGCTGTGGACTTCAATACTTGATGCAGCTTCATCACATCTTCTGTGAATGGGATCATTTCTTTTTTGTTCCATCTGTCCTCTTCTAAGTTTGTTCGTGCATGGTATAGGCTCTATTTTATTATGCAGCCTCCTCCCGGTTCTTTCCAACCAGGAACACAGAGGGACAACGCAGACCACTTAGATTTATAAAAAATAACCGTGCTGGTTTATTCAAGGATCACAGGCAAAATCACATTACGCGTACAGATCTCTCTCTCAACCCCCAGCCGCTCAGGCAGCCAGGAAGCTGAAAAAAAAAAGGACCCCGAACCAAGAATTGCTATACAATATATTCAACCGAGTCGTCTCTCTCTCTCTCACCAGCTTTGCCGCTGGCCCTGGGGGTAGTCAAAACATGAAGCAAATCAACGTGTGAATGTCTGTTGTTTAAGTGGTGTGTAGCTAAAACATTATAACACAACAATCCACATTAAGAAAAATATTATGGTTACTTTTACCGTCATAATAGCTCTCATCCTTGACTGCAGTTTTTCTCTGCTTTAACTAACCTTGGCCTAACTGCAGTCTTGCAGGACTCATCAGAATAAACTGAGCATTTAACAGCCTGAAATATACATCCTGTCTCTCTAGACAACAAATCACTAAATCTTAAAAAATACCTAACAATGGCGTGACACAAAGAGGTCCTGCTCTACTGCCACTAAGTCCAAGAAGCTCTTTACTCTGCCTGCAGCTGCATCATTTTCAGCCTTTATATGATCCCCAATTACAATGTCACATACTGCCTTCAGCGAGTGTCCTAACTTCAAAGCAAGAGATGGTGTGTCATACCTGTACTTGGAGCTGGTGAAAAACAGGCTTGTTTTTGCTGCTTCCACAGCTAAAGAAAATTTAGGTGGCACCAAAACATCTTGCAGCATCTTAACTTCGCGGTCAAGGGACTTGGCAGCAAGTAAAAATCTACCCAACTCTCTCATCTTTTGACTGACATGACCATCTTTTGATCGATCACTCCCGTGTTTCTCCAGCAGTCTATCTCCAAATACACATATGAGAGGGTCATGTCTTAATTCAAGAGACACCTTGTCAATTACCATTCTCTTAACAATGTTTGAGCATCTTTCTGATGGCTGTCCTTTGTATGGAAGGAGAGCTGAGGCAGCAGCTTGAACTCTTCTTTTTTTCTGGGATTTAACTTCTGACTCTAACATTGTTTTGCGACATCGTTTCTCATGTTTCCATAGTTCATCTTT
>NW_018128316.1:234924-244372 GCF_001952655.1 Monopterus albus
GGGGGGTTACGGTCTAGAGGAGCGTTCCTAGATTCCCCGCTCCTCCATTCTTGATCCTGCCCTTCTCACCTCCTTCTATCGAGCACACCCGAACAAGCCTTGGGGGCCCCGTTGATGCCCTCCTTCTGGTGGCCCCCACCTCCCTCCCTGGGATGGTGGTTGGCTGTCTGGTATCCATCCTTGGGGGGGGTCCTGTCAGGTTTGCCCGGTGGCACCTTCCTCTCTTCTTTTTCTCGCACTAGCCAGCTCCCCTGCACTGATTACACTATTAGACACACCTGCCTCTATTCACTGATTCTCACCAGCTGCAGTGGCCACTTGTGAAATTTCAGCTCTGCACCCAGGAAGCCACTGCCAGGCACTGGACCTCTCTGACCAGCTCCTACCGATTTCGTGACGCCAAAAAATAACCTGCAGTTATTATGCACCTCAATGCACAGGGAAAATGACTACAGTGCCAAAAATCATTTATTGAACAATATTATTGAAATGTGATTGTGAATGGGAAACAGGATCACCTTGTAAGTCTTTTAGTCTTTTGTCACTCTGCAGAGGAAGTCGGGTAGTCTGGTCTTGTCTCCCCCAGGGTCCTCACACACAACTCAGCTCCACTCTCCTCCTGATCAACCCCCCTACTCCTTTTTATTTTCATCTCTCTCCTTCACATTCTTTTCCTTATTAGCTCAGCTCTATTAGCTTGTCCACTGTCATCTCCTCCTTTGGGGAAAACTCCTGACCATCCGACTTCCTCCTCGAGCAGCACAGAAAAAATAGAAGGTTGCTGACCTTTCCTAGTTACGCAAGCATTTTCCTATCTTGACACTAAAGTCTATTTTAGTATCTATTTTAAGAGACAGGTATGTAATATATCCCATGACAAATTTTAATCAGGAATAAGTTAACAAAGGATTAACTATTAGACATATACTGTTTGTACTAACCACTACACTTTCCTGGGCATCATGGCAGGATCATGAGGTGGAGTTATCAAAATCAGCATTTCTGGAGCTGGTTCAGATATTACTCAGTGACAAGTATGAAAAGGATAAATTTCTCAAGATGTCAGGGTTCTGTCCTACCGCTTCCTGTTTTAGGCTCTTATTTTGTCACCATTTCCTGTTTTAGGTTTATCTGCTATGGTTTCTTTACAGTGATCAGTGCTAATTGCCTGCACCTGTTTTAACCCCAATATAAGCAGCCTTCTCTCATCAGTAACCTGCCAGATTGTTCTTGTTTTCGTGCAGACTTTCCAGCATTATCCTTGCTTTAGTGATTCATGTTATTGACCCCGGATTGTTTCCTGACTACTGATTTCTGCCTAGCCCTACTGAGTGTTGAATGTTTCTTTTGTGTACTGACTACTGGACCAGCTTCTTGACCTCCCGTTTTTGGATCCCTTGGCTGTGCTCGTTTGCCGGTATTGACCCTGGACTGTTGTTTGACGTGGATATTGGATTCTGGACTATCACTGTGTATTTCCTGAGTGAATACAGTAAAGCAATATTCTTTACCCCATCTCGCCTGGCTTTGTAATTGAGTCCACTGTTAACATTGTGGGTAGCTTTACCGGCTGACCCTGACAGGTAATGGCCAACCAATCGGACATAGTAGCGGTGGACAAACAAGAAGAAGGCCGTAGGGATAGATCTTGGCAATCCCAAGTGATAGCAAAATCATGAAGAAGGAACACGAGAAGGTTGAGAAATACCAAGGGCTGAAAGAAGAGCTAGAAAAGATGTGGAAGGTGAAGGCACAAGTGGTCCCTGTGGTAATAGGAACATTGGGGGCTGTGACCCCCAAACTGGGAGAGCGGCTCCAACAGATCCCAGGAACATCTGAGATCTCTGTCCAGAAGAGTGCAGTCCTAGAAACAGCTAAGATACTGCGCAGGACCCTCAAGCTCCCAGGCCTCTGGTAAAGAACCCGAGCTTGAAGGAAGGAATACAAGACCGCCCTAAAGTGGGGGGCGAGTGGGGAATTTTTTTTATATATATGACCAAAACCCTTCTACTCATATGAGTTGAAAATGCTTGGTGATGTACACAATTAAGTAATGAATGTATGAATGACAAAGTACTAAATAACTGTTATGCATGAATTGTGTACAGTATGAATATATGAAAATATAATGTCCAATATATAAAATATAATATAATGTCTTTTGATCAGTTCAGTTCAATTCCTTGCAGTTTCACTCTGTCACCTCCTCGACACCGTCTGCTTTCTTCCATCCTCACCGACAGCAGTGCCATTCTCTTGACTGTTCTAAGCACCTCTGCCTTGCGGTCCGTCCCTCCTCATGAGGGAGAACTCAACTGAGTCACAACCAACATTGTCATCAGGGGGAGCGTCAGCTTCACTCAAACTCCCTCCTCATCCATGGAATCCCTTGGATCACATCTTCTTTTCGAACCATGATCAGCTGCAAACCGTCTGTCTCCGGGATCTTTCACACCTCGTATGGGCCTCCTCTGCGAGGCGGTCTCACTTACTCCTGGGCACCTTCGCATTTACGAAATCTCCTGCTGTCATTTTGGACTCTCCATCCCCCTGGACCTCGCTGACCTGCGAAGAGACAACACAAACAACACAAGCCACACAGGAGAAAATACTCCTGCACATATTAGTCACCTGTCTAACATAAATTCTCATTCCCCATATTAGGGTGTCAAATCTGATGTTAATATTACCATTAGTGCTCTATAGACTACACTTAAACCTACACCTGCCTCTCAGGCCACAAGCATGGTTCTGTTAAGACACACATACACAAAAAATAGCAGCATCAAGCAGCTGAATCAGTTGACTTTACTCTACCAGGAAGTGTACTATTCATCATCATTATGCAGGCAAATCTGTGACTTCTGTGAGAGGAGATTTTACCATCCATACATACAACCCAGTGAGATTCAACACACATTGAGCAGAAAAATGCACAAAAACAACTACCATTCATCCATTTTCAATAAGAAGAAAACTGTGATATAAGCAGAAGAATGTACTAGCATCTACCTCAAGATGTTACTAGATCTGAATAAAATAACATTTCATTTGGTTTCTGATAACTAAACAAGAATGCAAGTGACAGTAAAGTTTGCTTTATATCCAGGTTACCTCCTGAAGAGAGTCTGCCTGTATTAAATTTACTCAAAAGATTTAGAGTATAAAGTGATCAAAAATAACCACTGCTATTTCTCAACTATTCTTTATTTCATCTGTTGGTACATTAAGTTTATTATTACTGAGTTTAAGAGTTTAATATCAGGACCTTAAGAGCCCAGTAAAAATGACATGTGACCTTTACGACTAAAAAAGATCTGACATCTGTGGTGTCACATTAAGCTGAACTACGCACGAGACCACTCGGGACATCTGTCTCTCACATGCCCCCCCTTCCCACAGTGGAAGCACCTTAATCTTTGGCCTGCAGGAAACCTTCTTGTCCTCTGAGGCATTCCAGCCCACCCCCCTAGCTGTGCGTATATCAGCGGGGGCAATTATTTGATCTCAAAACAATTGCCTGTAAATGCATCAAAGAAGCATTCAAGATGGATTGAAGCCTGATTGCTCAAACCCCCTTCTTGAGGTGAAGCAAATTACTGGCTGCTGTTGTGGGAAAACTTACCTATGTTAACTCCTAAAACTAAAAAAAAAAAAGACTTACTGGTTGTTAAAGATGTATTGTCAGTACAGGGGAGGGACAACAAGCACAGCTTCTTTCTCAGCAAGACCGCACCAGTCAGTTTTTATAGGAAAACCAAAGATGAAGAAACACTTTCCTATTGGCTAACAAATGTCCAATAAGACCCTCCTTTAGACATTTTTGAGCAGTGTTGTCGTAAATCAATGCACAGAAAGAATTACTGCAGTGCCAAGAATCATTTGTTGAGCAATATTATTGAAATATGATTAAGAGGGCGGGATACACGATCACCTTATTAGTTTTTTTAGTCTTAGTCTCTCTGCAGAGGAAGTCAGGTAGCCTGCCACACGTCTTCTCTTCTCCACGGGTCTTCATGCACACGTGCGCCTGATCCATTTTATTTTATCCCACATTACATGTTATGTATCAACTATTTCTATATTTCTATTTGTTTTATTCACTACAGCAGCTCATGTGAACAACCAGCTCAGGGATTGCACTTACTTATTTCTCACAGTTTGCTTTTTCAGTTAGGTCATATCTCACCTGTACATCATGTGATCTAATGTATCTCTCTAACTTTCTAGACTTTTGGCTCCCCTTCAGGCCTGTTCCATCTTATCTGGTGGAGGCTAGTGTACTACTTCTGTATGGGCAAGAAAAGCAGATTTGGCATGGGTGAAACTGTATGAGGAGCATTGTTAAGATTTATGCACAAGAGAAACTACTGTATTGTTCGAGGACTGATATGCTGAGCATGCAAGTTCCAGTCACAAAAGGTTAAGTTATAAAGTAAAGTAGATGCTCTCTGGATATATTAGCTGCCTGTAGTCACAGCAGTCCCATAAACTGACAAGAATAGTTAGTCTCTGCGACCAGCTGCAATTTACAGAACTATCATGACTGAAGATGAATCTTTGCTTTGTTGAAGAAATGTTTATCTCCGGGTATGAGATTTCAGGTTGTGGAAGTCCAGTGAACAGGTTGTAGCTTCTGCTTTATTCAGTCTGTTCCTTTTGGGGAGCTAATGCTAGCTAGTAGCTCTCTGTGGATGTCAGGCTGATGTCAATACAAACAGTGCAGATTAATCAGTTTGTTTTCATAATTGTAGTCAAAAAAGCATTTGTAAAAATAGAAAGTACATAGAGAAAAGAAAAACAGCAAACAGGGAACCACAACCACACGACAAATAAAAATGATGAAGAAGTTTAACAGGAAATACATCATTTACTGACAACCTGTACTGTTTACATTCTCAGTTTGCACATGCATAATTGCACATTGACTGTTGACTACTGCACATGCTGCTCCCATGTATATACTTATATATTTTATATTCTTATATACTTATATATTTTTTATTATATCTCTGCATTTGCTGCTTAAAGTGCCTTAGATTTTGTTACTTATTCATCAACTTTATATTTCATTTGTATTTTGTGGCATTCATGTGGACAGCAAAGTAAGAATTTCATTGTACATGGAAATGCGTTTCCTAACTGTGCATATGACAAACACTGACTTTGAAATGTGGTTGAAAGGTAGGACAGCTTCAGTGAAATTTATTAAGACAAACTACCAGACAATTTAGTTCAAAAAGATTAAAAAATGAGCTTCAACAGTCATCTTGGGCAGTGCTCAAGTCAAGTCAAGATCGTTATTTGCCATTTATGCATAAACAGCCCCTCCTTGAACCGCCACATTAATGTGGTGGAGGAGTTTGAGTACCCGAGTGATCCTAGGAGCTATGTTGTCGGGGGCTATATGCTTCTGGTAGGGTTTCCCAAGGCAAAGGTGAGGGGTCAGACTATAAACGGTTCAAGAACCCCTTATGGAAAAATTAAGAGCAAGGACTGTGACGTTGTCTGGTATGGCGTAACCAGGGCCCGACCCTGGAGCCAGGCCCGGGGTTGGGGCTCGAATACAAGGCCGTGGAAGTCTAGTGCCTTTTCCCATGGGGCCCGGCCAGGCATAGCTTGAACAAGCGACGTGGGGACGGCTTCCAGTGGGCCCACCATCTGCAGGAGGATTCGTAAGGGGCTGATGCACAGTGGATCGGCCAGTGGTCGAAGGCAAGGGCCCAAATGACCCAATCTCTGGACACAGAGACTAGCCCTGGGGGCATGGAATGTCACCTTGCTGGTGGGGAAGGAGCCCGAGCTTGTGCGGGAGGTTGAGAGGTACCGGGTAGGTGGTGGGCTGGTGTGGGCTTGCTTATGGTAGGTAGGTAGAACTTTATAGCCCCCCAGCTTAGCTACCATGTGTTGGAGTTTACCTTGGTGAAAGAGAGGGTTGTTTCCCTGCACCTTCAGGTCAGGGGTAGGTCTCTCACTGTCGTTTGTGCCTATGGGCCGAACAGCAGTGCAGAGTACCTGGCCTTCTTGGGGTCTTTGGGAGGGGTACTGGAAAGTGCTCTGACTGGGGACTCCGCCGTTCTACTGGGGGACTTCAATGCTTATGTGGGTGACGACAGTGATACCTGGAGGGGCGTGATTGGGAGGAACAGCCCCCCCAATCTGAACCCGAGTGGTGTTCTATTACTGGACTTCTGTGCTAGTCTGTCCATAACGAACACGATGTTCAAGCATAAGGGTGTCCACCAGTACGACACCCTAGGCCAGAGGTCAATGATCGACTTTGTGGTTGTTTCAGCTGACCTCCGGCCGTATGTCTTGGACACTCGAGTGAAGAGAGGGGCGGAGCTGTCAACTGATCACCACCTGGTGGTGAGTTGGATCCAATGGCGGGTTAGGAAGCTCGACAGACTCGGCAGACCCAAACATATTGTAAGGGTCTGTTGGGAATGTTTGGCAGAACCCCTTGTCTGGGAGATCTTCAATTCCCAACTCCAGCAGAGCTTTGACCAGATCCCGAGGGAGACTGGAGACATTGAGTCCTGAATGGACCATGAACTCCACCTCCACTGCCGATGCGGACACTCGGAGCTGTGGCCGTAAGGTCTCCAGTACCTGTTGTGGCGACAATCCCCGAACTTGGTGGTGGACACCTGAAGTAAGGGGTGCCGTCAAGCTGAAGAAGGAGGCCTTTCGAGCCTGGTTGGCTCATGGGACTCCTGAGGCAGCTGACGGGTACCGGCAGGCCAAGCGGACTGCAGCCCAGGTGGTTGTGGAGGCAAAAACTCGGGCCTGGGAGAAGTTTGGTGAGGCAATGGAGAAGGACTATCGGTCGTCTTCGAAGAGATTCTGGCAAAACGTCCTGCACCTCAGGAGGGGGAAGCAGTGTCCTGCCAAAACTGTTTACAGTGGAGGTGGGCAGTTGTTGGCCTCGACTGGGGACATTGTTGGACGGTGGAAGGAATATTTCAGGAATCTCCTCAACCCCGGTGTCATGTCTTCCGATGAGGAAGCAGAGCCCGGGGGCTCGGAGGTGGACTCGTCCATCACCCAAGCTGAAGTCACCGAGGTAGTTAAGAAGCTTCTTGGTGGCAAGGCACCGGGGGTGGATGAGATCGAGTACCTTAAGTCTCTGGAGGTTGTGGGGTTGTCTTGGCTGACATGCCTCTGCAACATTGCGTGGCAGTTGGAGACAGTGCCTCTGGACTGGCAGACTGGGGTGGTGGTCCCTCTTTTCAAAAAGGGGGACTGGAGAGTGTGTTCCAACCATAGGAGGATCACACTCCTCAGCCTCCCCGGGAAAGTCTATGCCAGGGTACTGGAGAGGAGAATTCAACCAATAGTCGAGCCTCGGATTAACGAGGAACAATGCGGTTTTCATCCTGGCCGTGGAACACTGGACCAGCTCTGTACCCTTTTCAGGGTGGTGGAGGGTTCATGGGAGTTTGCCCAACCAGTCAACATGCATTTCATGGATTTGAAGAAGGCATTCGACCGTGTCCCTCGTGGCGCCCTGTCGGGGGTGCTCCGGGAGTACGGGGTCCGAGGACCTTTGCTAAGGGTTGTCCGATCCCTGTACAACTGGAGCAGGAGCTTGGTTTGCATTGCCAGCAGTAAGTCAGACTTGTTTCCGGTGCATGCTGGACTCTGGCAGGGCTGCCATTTGTTACCAGCTCTGTTCATTTTTTTTATGGACAGAATTTCTAGGCGCAGCCAGGGGCCGGAGGGACTCTGGTTTGGGGACCGCAGGATCTTATGTTTGCTTTTTGCAGATGATGTCGTCCTGTTGGCTCCATCAAACCAGGAACTCCAGCGTGCACTGGGGCGGTTTGCAGCCAAGTGTGAAGCGGCTGGGATGAGAATCAGCACCTCCAAGTCTGAGGCCATGGTTCTCAGTTGGAAAAGGGTGGCTTGTTCCCTTCAGGTTGGGTTGCCTCAAGTTCAAGTATTTTGGGGTCTTGTTCACGAGTGAGGGAAGGATGGAACAGGAGATTGACAGAAGGATGGTGCAGCTTCTGCAGTAATACGGTTGATGTACCGGTCCGTCATGGTGAAGAAGAAGCTGAGCTGTAAGGCGAAGCTCTCGATTTACTGGCTGATCTCCATTCCAACTCTCACCTATGGTCATGAGCTTTGGGTCATGACCGAAAGGGCAAGATCCCGGTTACAGGCAGCCGAAATGAGCTTTCTTCGCAGGGTGGCTGAGTGCACCTTTAGAGATATGGTGAGGAGCTCGGTCACTCGGGAGGAGCTCAGAGTAGAACCGCTGCTCCTCCATATCGAGAGGAACCAGCTGAAGTGGCTCGGGCAACTGTTTTGGATGCCTCCTGAGCATGCCAGGAACACCTCCTAGGGAGGTGTTCCGGGCATGTCCCACCGGGAGGAGGTCCCAGGGAAGACCCAGGACACGCTGGAGGGACTATGTCGCTCGGCTGGCCTGGGAACGCCGCATTCCCCCAGAGGAGCCGGAGGAAGTGTCTGGAGAGAGGGAAGTCTGGGCATCTTTGCTTAAACTGCTGCCCCTGTGACCCGGTTCCAGATAAGCGGAGGAAATGGATGGATGGATGCATAAACAGTCAGTCTAAGCATATAGGATGTCTCAGTCAGGAAATCCAGAATCCAGTTACAGGTGGGAGTTGGTACACCAAGGTCTGTCATCTTCCCAATCAGCCTACCCGGCCAAATGGTGTTGAATGCAGAAGTGTAATCCAACAATCTTCTTGGGCAGTGCTCAAGTCAAGTCAAGAATTTATTTGCCATTGATGCATAAACAGGCGGTCTAGGCATATAGGAATTCTTGTGCAGTCAGGTAAGGAGTCAAAAGCCAGAAAGAACACTTAGTCTTAAAATGAAAAATTTACATAAAGGCAACTAAGCATTAAACTGCAATACACAAAAACTAGGGTAATAGTATTTTACCCACTGAACTTCAAACATTGCACTAATTAACATAATTCACATGGTGGAGTTGGATATGTCATTATGCTTGGTGAGGTAGTGAGGGGTTATAACATACTAAAACAGTTTATATTCAGCCTTTTTTCCATTGCTGGGTAGAGAATATCCTGCTATTATTCAGGTCCCACAAGAGAACACTTGATGAGATGCTCTTACAAAAATACCTTGTGGAACATTTCTGTATTATTATTGCGCATGTCTAGTGTATGAAGGCCACGATATGCTAACCCCTGGACATAAGAATTAAACTTAACCTCTCACACTATGATGGCATATTTGAAACATATTAAAGCTCCAAACACTGCTTGAGGTTGTATGATGGAGATATTCACTCAGTAATTGACTACCATGAACCTGTGAACAGAGTTCCCTGCAGACCTCCCTCTTTCATGTTATTAATTCAGGATAATACCCCAAAACCTCCCAAATAAAAACAACCTGCAGTTATAGGCAGCTACCTTCTTATACCCTCAGATGTTACTGTACTGAGAAA
>NW_018128316.1:245025-247539 GCF_001952655.1 Monopterus albus
AACCTTTTCAGGAATTTTATATAGAAGCTTAACAGAGCTACAGCAAAGCAACAAGCAATCAAATATAAACCTTAAAATCATCAATAATCGGCTTCCAATCTAAATAAATCAACAACTAATTCTAAACATAAATTAAAAATGATCATACTGATTAAAATCATTATGGTTGAGCTAAGCTCTTGATCTGAATAAAAGTCACAGGGCTCACGTCACCGATCCTCAGCTGGCTCTGGGCGGGCGGTGGCCGATTGGGGCAATCATTTGTTCCTCTTTTCCTTTTTGCCATGATTCAAGCTTTCACAAGGAAAAAGAATTTACAAACAAAAATATCAAAGCTCATCCAGTTCAATCCTAAAAACTCTTCAAGAGAGAAATAGGACAAATTCAGATAAACAATGTTTTTCTTGGTCAAATCTTGTGTGACTCAGGAAAGCATAAAAGACATGAAAATGTCTACAAACTGTCTTTTTTTGGTACAAATCTTCATAAAGACATGAAAATGTCTAAAACTGTATTTTCAAGACATCCTTTCCCCACCAGGCCAGGTGGATTTTGGCGTTTTGTTAAAATTCATGATTTCTTCATTAATCATCTTTGAAGCAGGAATTCAGTTGCCCTGCTAAACTGTGAGGCTCTGCCACAGTTTCATCATCCCACGTCGGCATACATCCTCCTGCTCTGACATGCCTGTGTCCAAGCACCCAGAAAAGGGGCTCACTCCCTCGTTGGCATGCATCCTCTGACAGGCCGATGCCTGTGTCCAAACACCCAGAAAAGAGGCTCTCTCCCTCGATGGCATGCATCCTCCTGCTCTGACAGGCCGCAGAGCCTCCAGCCGCAGCCGTGAAATGACTCTTCGTTCCTCTTTTTGCCTTGGTTTTTATAGGGTTCTGGTCAGTGATTCTTGTCCTTTCATCCAAACAGATGCCGCAGTTTGCAGTTGATACCTTATTTGATGTGCAAAATCATATTGTTCTTAAGTATTGCATATTTTTTACTGTCAGTCCAAGCCCACTGCCCATAACCAGCCTCCTCCCCACTGTGATCCAGCCTTGGATTCTACTTCCTCTTTTCTAGAAAACTAAACCATCTGAATACATAACAAAAATACAAGAAACTCACATCTGACTGAAATATCAAAATTCCATCATTGCTTTTTAACAGAACAACCAGAACTACACAAAACTATCAATGACTTAATGCACTCCTATGGGCAATTTAGAGACACCAATCAACCTAAGTTGCATGTCTTTGGACTGTGGGAGGAAGCCGGAGTACCTGGAGAGAACCCAAGCAAGCACGAAGAGAACATGCAAACTCCACACAGAAAGGTCCCAGGTGGGGCCCGAACCCGGAACCTTCTCGCTGTGAGGCAACGGCGCTAACCACTGTGCCACCGTGCCACCGTGATGCCCATTTTGAGTCCTTTATTTTGACTAAACATGGATTATCACTGATTAGACATTGATCAAACAATTAAGTCAAATCTTTACTTTTGTGCTTAAACATCATTTTTGTTACTTCCTCAGTATAGTGTGTTTCTGCTCTGTGTCACATACACACACTCCTGCAGTTCCTCATTTTAGGGATGTGTGTCTACTTCCTCTTGTGTGATTCTGTACTTTTCACTCTGTTAGATGTAAAATCACCTTTCCCCACTTTTCATTTCAATACAACCATTTCACATTTTATTTAATACATTCACTAATGATTATTTCAAACACACATAAATCATTTTATGATTATCTTTACTTATTAAAAGCTTAACTTTTCTAAGCATTCTACCACAGCATTTTAATAATAATTCCTTTGTCCTCTCCAACCTTCCCTGGAACTTCCTCTTTCTCCTCTGCCTTCTCTGTTTCTCGGTGCTCTTCGAGGCCCGTATTCACAGCCTCGCTGACAGATGTCACCTGTAGGCCCAGGAACTTGTGGCTGTCAGCCCTCTCCACCTCAGTCCCTTTGATGCCTCTGACCATCAACTGCCCTTTGATGGTCAGAGGCAGCAGAAAGAGCAGATACCACAATGGTTTAACTTCATAAAAATTTAAAAGACATGGCAATTTTACTAATAACAGATGCTATTGTGTTATAAAAAATGTAGGATGCAGTGTATTTTGGAGCTTGACCAACTATAGGTACTAAAATTAAAGATATCATACACCGCCAGTGTGAGGCTTACTTATTTGTAATAGGATCCAGATGCAGACTCAGGACAAGGAGATAGTGGTGAGAAAAACAGGCACTGCATAGTGGCTGGAGTGCAGCTAAACAGAGAAACACCAATACATGTATGAGGCTACAACATAAAAGTATGCAGGCAGACAGTAACAGGGAATGACAGTGTAGATCATATTGGTAAACTAGGGAAGAACTACAGTGGGTACAGAAAGTATTCAGACCCCCTTAAATTTTTCACTCTTTGTTATATTGCAGCCATATGCTAAAATCATTTAAGTTCATTTTTTTCCTCATTAATGTACACACAGCACCCCATATTGACAGAAAAACACA
>NW_018128316.1:248705-249856 GCF_001952655.1 Monopterus albus
AAAAGACTCATGGCTGTATTAGCTCAAAAGGGTGCTTCTACTAAATACTGAGCAAAGGGTCTGAATACTTATGACCATGTGATATTTCAGTTTTTCTTTTTTAATAAATCTGCAAAAATGTCAAAAATTCTGTGTTTTTCTGTCAATATGGGGTGCTGTGTGTACATTAATGAGGGAAAAAATGAACTTAAATGATTTTAGCATATGGCTGCAATATAACAAAGAGTGAAAAATTTAAGGGGGTCTGAATACTTTCCGTACCCACTGTATATTACAGGTATAATGGCTGACTGAAAAGAACACAAACACAGGAGAGTTGTCCAGCTCAGAAACAACACAGGTAAGCGAGCATACAAGTACACCAATAACACAGCTAACTCAGTAAAGTGCAAAAAATACTAGGAGGGAACACATAACCAGATCGGAGCAACAAGAGCGCATATGACGGGTAAGGCAGGTAATTACAGACAGCTGGGCAGATTCCAGGGAAAGCAAACATCCATGTGCATAAATGTCCAACAACAAACAAATAAACAAAGCAGCAGGGCCGAGTACAACATTGAACACAGGGAAAGGGTTCTTTAAAGTCTTTGTGGGATGATTTTCAGCAGTGAGTGGAAGCACATTGCTGGTGTTTGAACTGGCTGACTGTACACCACATATCTCTGCTAGCATACCCACATCCGTCACTGCAAACAACATGTACTGCATACACAAATGAACATACATCAATACAGAGTCTTGAAAGTGTCCAATTTTTAGAACCTGCACCTGCAAAGCTCAGTACTGGACCCGACCTGCTACCCGGAGTTGTTTCTAAATGAAATCTGGACCCGACCTGTTAACATAGGACCCGCGAACCGACCCATCCCTTTGAATAAAATAGGCTTTAAGCTACACAGTCATCCATCCATCCATCCATTTTCCTCCACTTATCCGGGACTGGGTCGCGGGGGCAGCAGTCTAAGCAAAGATGCCCAGACTTCCCTCTCTCCAGACACTTCCTCCAGCTCCTCCGGGGGAATGCCGAGGCGTTCCCAGGCCGGCCGAGAGACATAGTGTCAGGTTTGGCGTGTACAGATGCCAAACAGAGGTTGTGGTGAACTCAATTAGAAAACCAGACGAACCGAGGTAGCGACAAGTTCTTTACT
>NW_018128316.1:252751-267919 GCF_001952655.1 Monopterus albus
CTGACCCGTCACCCAGGACCTGTTTGCCTTGGGAGACCCTACCAGGGACATATAGCCCCCGACAACATAGCTCCTAGGATCACTCGGGTACTCAACCCCCTCCCACCACAATAAGGTGGCAGTTCAAGGAGGGGGCTACACAGTCACTTACTTTAAAATGCTTGAGAGTTGTGTTCTCTTCATTTTTTTGTGGGTACCCAACATAATGCAGGACTCTACATCAATGAGTCACCTATTTGAAGTATCTCAGCTGACACGCAATCTCATAATTTCAGATTTTTTCTGTTTTTACTCTTTCTTGCTCTCTTGCTATCTCTCACATGCACAGCAACTGACAAACTACAATACACATATATAAACTGTGTATATAATAGTATCATGTCATTAGTTTTGAAGGTATGTGGTCATAAACTAAAGTATTGGAAATACTGACCCGGTAATTATGGTAGGTGAAAAATCACTTGAGATATTATAGCTCATCCTGAGGGGATGATGAGTGTGTGTAGCCAGTTTTATAGCAATCCATCCTACAGCTGTTTAGACATTTCACTAAACACACAAGTGCTAGAGAAAAAGTCAAGGACCACCAAAGTCAGAAGAATCCATCATCGTGGCACCATGAATGTTTGAAAATTTTGCTACACTCTAGCCAATAGCTTTTTGAGAGATTTCAACCAATGTGGTGGTCAAAAAGACTATCAGTTTGTGTCAGCAATGCACTGAAGTTATATGATGTGTGAGTGTTTACACTGACTGCTTGATGACAATTAAAGGACAATTCTGATATAAAAACTGTGGTACTCCTGCAGGCACTGTTCTCCAAAACTGACTAGGTGTGGAAATGTTCTTGGACTTGGACTTGGAAAAGAAAGTGATGTGTTCCCTAAGGGGTAATCCCCACTGTGTAATGACAGCAGATGGCTTTGTGACTCCAGCTGGTGCTGCTTTACTGGAGCATGGTGTCAGCAAACCTGTAAAAATGGGTCCTGGAGAGAGCCAAAAAGAACAAGAACATGGGCCATAACAGCAAAACTGGCCTCTGATGATCTGGCATCAGAGATAACCTTACAAGAAGAGCTGCAGGAGACTATTGAATAAATTGTCTCTTTTCAGTTAGAATTCCCACAAGAACAGCAAGAATGTTTACAATAAACAGCGAGAGGAGTTGGGAGAGAGAGAAAAATTATTACAATGCTATGGCAGAATGCATAAAGTAGAAAAGTTAAGAATCATAAGATGATTTGTGTGTGTGTTTTGTTTGAAATAATCAGTGAATGTGTAAGAATAAAATGAGAAAGGATTGTATTGAAAAGGGTACATTCAGAATCTAAAAATCATAGTGGAAATGCTGAATCATGGAGAAAAGGGAAGTAAGACACAGCCATACAAAAGAGGAAGTGCAGTTGGGTGTGTGTGACAGAGAGAAGAGACACACCATTTTTGAAAAGTAACAAAAATGACTGTTTCATGCATAAAGGAAATATTTGATTGATAATTACTGTTTAATCAGTCTAATCAATGATAATAAATGTTTAGTCAAGTATTGTATTCAAAATATAAAGATCCATTTTCTGATTTTAAGGCATTGATAGTTTTGTGTAATCAGTGTGTAATTGTGATTGTTTAGTTAAAAGCAATGATGGGATTCTTGGTATTTCAATCAGATGCGAGTTTTCTGTATTTTTACAAGGTTAGGATGATTTAGTTTTCTGAGAGAAGAGAAGTTAAACTGCTAAGTCATTGTGAAGGGGAGTTGGTCACAACTGGTCAAAAGCAGTCATGAGCAGTCACAAGAAATACTGAACATTGACAAGTACACAATATGCAAATGAGTTCTAAAGAACAACATTGTGCATGCCAAAAAAGGTATTAAGTGCAAACTGTGGCATCTGGTTCGATGGAAGGACTAAGTGTACTGACCAGAATCCTTTAAAAACCCTGGTAAAAAGAGGAACGGGAGTATCCCTTCACAGTTGCAGCCAGAAGTTCTGTCCGGGGGGGGACCACCAATAGAGCCGCTACAGAGAGTGGGAAGTTGGCAAGGAATGATTTACTGTGTCAAAGCCTCATGCTTCAGCAAGAGAAAACTCTGAATTCTTGTTTAAAAGATGACTTAGGGAGGAAGAGAAGAAAAACCACCAATAGAGCCGCTACAGAGAGCGGGATGACGGCGAGAGATGATTTACTGTGCCAAAGCCTCATTATTCAGCGAGAGGAAACTGAATTCTTGTTTAAAATATGGTGATCTGAGATGAAGATCTTGACAGATAGCCACAATCCCACAAACTCAAACCAACTGAGGACTGGTGATCGTGAGCAAACCCTTTGACTTTTATTCAGTGTCTTGAGAGCTCAACCATGATAATTTTAATCAGTATGATCATTTTAGATTTATGTTTAGAAACAGTAGTTGATTTATTTAGATTGTAAGCCAATCAAGACAATTATTGATGATTTTAAGGTTTATATTTTATTGCTTGCTGCTTTGCTGTAACTCTTAAGCTTCTAAATAAAATTCTTGAAAAGGTTTAATAGTCAAGGTTTTTATTGAGTCAAGTTTTGATGTTATTCTTATGATTTTAGTGCATTTACACTTTTAATGGTAATGTTCAAGGCCGTTTAAGACTATAATATAACTAGTTTAAATGCAGCTTCCTGAAAAGGGAATCAGTGATGACTGAAATTGACATTGAAATATTGACAATTTTCAGTCATTTAAAAACAATCTAAATAAACTATTCAATTGTTTACTCATTATATTACACACATAATTCAAACGCCCTATCTTAGAACACAACTTGATGGATTTAATCATATTATTCAACAATCAACAGTATTAATAGTATGCCAACCTTCTCAACAGTGTCTGAGCTAAAAGAGGCAGTAGCAACCTAGCAGTGATAACAAGCTTCCTGGCTGTGGGAGACCTAACGGTGACAACAGAAAGCAGTACTTCTCTGATTGTGCTTGTTGCTCGGGTGTTATGCCATACAGACTGGCTGGCTGTTGAGAGGGGAGGTGATTTTTAGACAGTTGTATCAGAAAATATTTTATACAACATATCCAGCTGTTTACTTAATACATAATACAAACTGCCATTTGAATTTCCTATCCTTAACATTGTCAATTAAATACTGTGCAAGAGGAACAAACGATTGCCCCAGTCGGCCCACCGCCTGCCCAGCACCAGCTGAGGATCGGTGACGGGAGACCTTTGACTTTTATTCAGATCAAGGGTTTAGCTCAATCATAATGATTTTAATCAGTATGATCATTTTTAATTTATGTTTAGAATTAGTAGTTGTTGATTTATTTAGATTGGAAGCCGATTATTGATGCTTTTAAGGTTTATATTTGATTGCTTGTTGCTTTGCTGTAGCTCTGTTAAGCTTCTATATAAAATTCCTGAAAAAGTTTAATACTCTCTGTGGTTATTGAGTCAAGTTGATGTTATTGACATGCATATGATTTTGGTGACTTAACACTTTTAAGTGGTAATGGTTAAGACACACATTTCTCAGTGTTTGGTTACCCAATTCCCAGTGGACATGATTACCTAAGTCTTAGTGAGTGAGTGAGGTTGCATAACAGTTCACAGGGTTGACAGAAGGCCCAGATCGAACTGCTAAAATTACTTTTAGACAGATACATCAGAAAAGGATTTATCTTGAGTGTTTGATTTACAATTCATAGTATTAATAGTATGCCAACCTTCTCAAAAGTGTCTCAGAAAGTTAAAACAGGCAGTGGCAACCCAGCGTTGTTAACAAGCTGCCTGGCTGCGGATACCTCACGGTGACAACACAAGCAGCACTTTTCTGATTAGGCTTGTTTTTCGGGTGTTAGGCCATACAAAACCGACTGGCTGTCTGAAGGGAGGCGGTGTTTAGGAAGTTGTCAGAAAAAGATTTCATCTAAAATATCCAGTTATTTACTTGTTACATAATGTACACTATTCTTTAAATATCCTATCCTTAATAATATCTTATGTCAACTAAATACTGTGCAAAACAAATATGGTCTTAAGTGTCCAGTGTGGGAGGTTTTGGGGTATTATCCTGAATTAATAACATGAAAGAGGGAGGTCTGCAGGGAACTCTGTTCACAGGTTCATGGTAGTCAATTACTGAGTGAATATCTCCGCCAAAAAACCTCAAGCAGAGTTTGGAGCTTTAATGTGTTTCAAATATGCCACTTTAGTGTGAGGTTAGGATTTATTCCTATGTCCAGGGATTAGCATATCATGGCCTTCATACAATGGGCAGACCCAAGGGGGTGACCAGGGGTGGCAATGGCCAAACCCAGAACCCCTTCCAGACACAAAATGTGATGCTTGCCAGTATTAATGTACGAAAAATGAAAAACAATGACAAATTCTTACTTTAAATACAACAATAATTTTTCTGGTGTTTTATAATTGATACTGGCTTTATTTTATATCATGCATGTAGCATAATATCTGTATTCATTTCTCTGATTGTGTTGTGGAGTACTTGGCATAATTTGCCTCAGTGAGGGGGGAACCAATGTGCCGCAGCAATGTCCACGATCAGGATAAACAATTTAATTGTTAATAATTAACTTTTTGCAAATATTTCAAATGTGCCAACCATCAACTGTAAAAACGATGGACAGGCTAAGAGTTCCCAGAAGTGAAGCCATCGGGACACGACTGCCCCCCTGGTGGCAATCACATTCCCACCTGCTTTAATCAGGTGAGCCGTGTCTGTTTGGCTTGCAAAACATTACCATTACAAAATTATAATACATTACATTTAAGAACTTTATGTGTGTGTAAATCTGTGGTACAGTACTCCATCTAATGGGTAGTTTTGCAGCATTAGCTAATCATCCACTTACAACTGTAGCCTATACACCACCACTTTCTTGTGTCTATCTGTCATTGATCATTACAGTAAAGGAACCTTTCTAATATACAGTTTATATAAGACGCAGCTGCAGTTTTCCCTTTTAAAGTGTTGTTCTGTCTGTGCAAGTCTAAACTGCAGCTGCTGCAGTATTTGTCTTACTGATTGTTACAACCTGAAGTGACACTGCAGGTAGATTCACATTAATATTCTCCTCAGTGTATGTAACCGGCATTACATATTTGAGAGTATATGGCAAATATAAGTAGAACATGAAGCAGCACAAAGTGTTTGAATTAGAATGTTATGCTGATGAAATCTTAAAACTGAAAAATATTAGAATTAATTTGTCATTTTGGCTTGATTAATCTGAATAGAAGAATGTGAGGAATGCTTTGAAAAGACAAAAAATACTGTGTATTACTACTACAAACAATACAGTATTCCCGTCTGTGAAAACGAAATAATTTTCTCTTAGTGAGATAAGTGAGAACTGTGCATGTCAACTCACAGTAATCTTTTGCACTTACATCTTTTGTGTTTATATTTCAATTTAACTTACAACTTACAAAGACAAATAATCAAACATGATGCCAGGGAAACCCAAGGTTATTCTTTACCACTTAAAGTGAGGCAGCACACGAGATGTCACAGCAGGTAATAGCTCTGAAATGCCATGTTTGTGGTCAGTACAGGAAGACAGTGTAACAGCATACAAACAGTCTGGAGGTAATACATTTTCAGCAATTGGGAGCAATTATAAAGCTGATTGCTGTCATAATAATAAGATGCAGTATTTCTGTTCAACACTGATTTTCTTCCGACTGGGGCAAATTTATTACAGCACCACAATGTTCTTCAGACCAACCCTGGATACATTTACACAGCATTAACTTAGCGCAAATGGCTTAATTTCCTGCCACTACACTGCATGTTTTTTTTCTTCTTTACCACTTTTATGCTGTCACTGATGCTCAGATTTTAGAAGAAGTTCTCCCTATCATTATTATTATTATTATTAATAAATATTCTAGCTTGGCAAGTTAGCAACTACAGTTACTGTATCATATGTTCTGTCATTTGTGTGACATGTAAAGTTAAGTTGTGAAGTTATTAATTAGCTTGTAGTGGTTTAAGTTACATGTAAATATGGGTTATGTAATAGCATAGAGTGTCCGTGCGCTCCATTTTAAGTCCATGTGAGCTGGACAATGAGCTTATATAATTTGGCCAAGCTGTTTTCTGTTTTAGGGTACATCTCAGGGTGTTGTCTCCTAAAACTGGAGACAGGAAGCTAAGCTCGAAAATTGACGTAACAGCCAAAGAAAGCGGTGGATAAAAACGGTAAGACTGAAGGATGTAGGGGGGAGAAGAATGCTACTGTGACAGTGAAGTGTGTGCACTTTCGGACCCAGGCCTGGGTGGGGGGAACGGACTCTGGACTGACTGGACCCCTGACCAAGACTGACTGACTCTGTGACAATCTTCTTATTTAATACTTTATCTATTCCATTGCAGGAGGAGTGATTCTGTTCTCTGTTCCCTAACTACCAGATTACCTATCTACCCTCCTACCCCTACCCTATTATAATATTAAATGATTATTTAAATTGGAAAGGATTGTCTGAATTAATTTAGTTCGTATCAGATCCTATCAACTACAAGCTGCAAACAGCTAAGAAAATCTATTCTCAAATGTATGAGAAAATAGTGAAAAGGCTAGACTGGTACAAAAATAAAGCAGGACAAATATTATAATGGAATAGATGTGATGCGACATACATTTTAATAAAAATAAAGCAGCTACAGAGTTTGGTTTCTGAGCAGATGGAGGTAGAATAAGAAATGTACAGACCCATGTGTCTGTACATTTCACTCAGTGAACACAGCTGCCCATAAACCTACATTTCTGTTCCCTGTAGAGCATCTAGAGTGCGCGCGCACACACACACACACCCAGCAGTACCCACATAGCAGAGAGATACGTTACTCCCCCACTGCTCTGCAGGCCATGAAGTAATGCAGATTTACTAAGCATGACCCCCCCCCCAAAAAAACACTTACTTCTTTCTCTTGAAAAAAGAAAAAAGCATACACAGCCCTTGCATACATGCACATCCACTCTTTCAAAACAAAGGCCAATGCATGGCAAATTACACACGCTGTATTCTACAGAAAATTAATTCATATCACACTTACACAAATCCACTGAGACTCGGTTCCACACATCAGTAATTCCAGCTCATTCGGACATCAGACTGAGCTGAAATTACACTACAATCAAACCAGCATCAGCCAGTTATTTAAAAAAATTTATCTTGGCAAATGGCTATAATTTTTCCATTTAACTTCTCATAAATTTCCAGATTTAATTTTATATAACAATGTTATGCCAGTTGTCTTTCACAAAGTTAGGGCATCTTTCTGTGGTGTAGTGAGTATTAACAGTCCAATAAAAATAAAAAAAAATGTAAAAAAAGCTAAATTTTCTATATCTGCTACCTGCAAGGGCTTCACTTAATATATGTAAAGACATTTTGAAAGAAAAGAAGAGTAATAATTATTACAGATACCCTAAGTTGGAAACATACTTAAAGCAGTTGAGGTTCAAGTAACACTATCCAAAACACACTTTCATGTTTATGGATGACACTGGGATATGGTTCCTGTGTTTATACCCCTGTGAAAGACAAATGATCCATACTGATGCACAGAGCAAAATTAACCTTTAAAGGACATGAATGTTTATGAGGAGTTTCCCTTGAGGCTTCGGCTCCTGCGACACAACCTCTATGTTGTCACACATCATGCTTCCATAACACTGCACTGACACACACAAGGAAGGCCTCATTCAGCCCTTCACAATAACAAAACACAAAGCATAATCAATGTCATTGGACTAGATTCTAATTTTTTATCTGTTACAGTACTTCTCTTTTTGTTTCTGTAGCTGTGCTTGCAGGTCAGGTATCATGACTAAAACTCAAACCATCAGCTGCTAGAGAAAGTCAAGAACCTCCATACATTTCATTGAGTAGTTACTAACAGACAGAAGTGGCAGAGACTGACATTTAATACCTTTTGCTGAATCGTTACAAACGTGTTTCCCTGTACATTGAAATTCTTACTTTGCCATCCACATGAATGCCACACAATACACATGAAATATAAAGTAGAAAAATAAGTAACACAAAATGTAAGGCACTTTAAAGCAACAAATGAAGAGATATAATAAAAATATAGAAGAATATGTAATCCAGTTAAAATATTCAACTGGAAACTCTTTGCCAACTCATTAGTTATTACAGTTAGCTTTGGTCATTATTTGGCAAATGCTAATATCTGAAAACACACCAGTATTGCTACAGAAATCTCGACAAGCCTTTAAACAATCAGGTGGGATGTATTCCAGCTATTTAGTGAATTAATCTGAGTATCTCTATCTGGAATTAAAACCAGTTAGTAAAAAGTTCTTATCTACTGTGTGTGCACATAAATGTTAGGTATGTCAGAACTGCAAATGTGGTGGATATTTTTAATGGACACCTACTGGGGTATGGTCAGGGACAGAATTCACGTTTATGATCTTTTGTTTTAATTTCAACCTGAAATTTGTTGTGTTGTTGATCTAAGCTCTAAGCCCCGCTTTGTTTGAGTGGCGTTAGCATTCATTAGCACTGTGGATGTAAGGGTAACAAGTTAGCTAACACAGCTGACATGTATATGTTGTAGGTTTTGTTTTCCCCTCATTGGAAAACTGAGCAGAGACATTCAAAGAGAAAGCTACGAGCTGCCTAAGTGTGATGGGTTAATTTGAGATTTTATTATTCTTTTCTTGTTCTCAAACATTAAGTAATCTGCATTTGTTATTGTCAGTATTAAAGTTGTGCCTTAGTTCATCTTTACCACAGAGTGCGAGTGTTTGAGTGGTGGCATCCCTTTTCTAAACACATAGGTACCTCGGGTTGGTGTAGAGTGTGACAGTGTAAGACTCAAGGCTCAATAGACATCACTTATAAACAGTTATTCCACTGAATAATCGAACTCGGAGCCCTTCCCTGTAACTCTGGCGAGTCAGGTGGGCTACAAATATAATAAGAGAATGTATGCCACATGGGAGCTGTATGTGCAGTAGTCAACAGTGAATGTGCAATTATGCATGTGCAAACTGAAAATGTAAACAGTACAGGTTGTCAGTACGTCATTACATGACGTATTTCCTGGTAATAAACTCCTGGCAGCTGTTTAGGAGTCTGATGGCTGAGGGAAAAGAAGAGTTTTTCAGTCTAGAGGTCCTGCATTTCACACTTCTGAACCTCAGGCCGGAGGTTAGTGGCATGAACAGTCCATGCTGGGGGTGGGTGGGGTCTTTGAGGATGGAGGCAGCTTTCCTACGCCCCCTGTGGTGGTAAATGCTCTGCAGAGAGGGCAGTGGAGTCCTGGTGATCTTCTCCGCAGTCTTTACCACACTCTGCAGGCGCTTGCAGTCCATAGCAGTAGTGCTGCCATACCAGACAGTGATGCAGCTGGTCAAGATGCTCTTGACGATGCAGCTGTAGAAGTTGGCGACATGCGAAAGTTCCTCAGCCTCCTCAGGAAGTACAGCCACCGATGGGCCTTCTTGACCAGCTGTGTGTTGTTGACTGTCCAAGTGAGGTCCTCACTGATGTGGACGCCCAGGTATTTGAAGCTGCCCACCCTGTCCACTTCGAGTCCCCAAATGAACAGTGGCTGATGAGATCCTCCTCTCCTTCTTCAAGACCACTATCATCGTCTTCGTCTTGTCCGTGTTGAGGCTGAGATTATTGTCGTTGCACCATGACACCAGACTGGCCACTTCCTTCCTGTAGGCTGCTTTGTCCCCACCAGTGAAGCTTCCTCTCACTGCGGTGTCATCCGCAAACTTAGGGATGATGTTGTCCTTGTAGGAGGCAACAGTTGTGGGTGAACAGGGTGTAGAGGATGGGACTGAGGACACATCCCTGTGGGGTGCTAGTGTTTATAGTGATGCTGGTGTCGTGGCTAGAATGTGATACAGACTAAATTAATTCAGACAAATCATCCCAATTCAAGTAACCATTTAATGTTACAATTATTCTGAACAGAGTAGTAGTTAAATAGGTAATCTGGTAGTTAGGGAACAGAGAACAGAATCACTCCTCCTGCAATGGAATAGATAAAGTATTAAATAAGAAGACTGTCACAGAGTCAGTCAGTCTTGGTCAGGGGTCCAGTCAGTCCAGAGTCCGTTCCCCCCACCCAGGCCTGGGTCCGAAAGTGCACACACTTCACTGTCACAGTAGCATTCTTCTCCCCCCTACATCCTTCAGTCTTACTGTTTTTATCCACCGCTTTTTATCCAGCGCCAGTCAGTCACTGTTGGTCACAAAGTACAGTCAGTCGGAGTCCATAGTCCACCTGGCCGGTTCCACAAGCACACTCAAGGCTGCCGCACCATCCTGAATTCTTCTTCTCCCCCTAACCCAGCTATTCTAGCCTTTTTCTGCTCGCAGTTACACAGCCTTCTAAGGCCCTAGCCAGCAGGCCAGCTCCACACCCCTTCTTCCAAGCATTGTCTAAGATGTCCAGTACATGAACATCTAGGTCGCGTTGACCTAGCACACATTTCCTTTTTCTAAACATGAACAGAGCACAAAAACTGTTCACATAAAGCTGAAGCTATTTCCATTCCCCATTTAAGGAGGAAGTTGCTCTGGATGTTTACCCATAAATTAAATAAGGGGGACACAGCCCAAGATATTCTTGCTTGAGCAAGAGAAGGGAAGAGAAACAGATCAAGCTTACATAAACACTTAGCGCACCCTTACGTAACTATTATAAATAACATATATATATAAACTACATACAATTCTATTGCATATTCCCTCTGGACTGGTACCTTGTTTGTTTTTAACCACTACACTGGCTGAAGTCCTATTACCAATCCTGACAGACTGGGGCCAGCCAGTCAGAAAGCTCAGGATCCAGTCACAGAGGGTGGGGTGCAGACCTAGTGTGAACAGTTTGTGGGGGATAACTGTGTTGAAGGCCGAGCTGTAGTCAATGAAGAGTATCCTGATGTAGGAGTCTCTATTTTCCAGGTGAGAAAGAGAATAATGAAGGGCAGCCGCGATACCGTCTGAGGTGGTCCTGTGGGGCCGGTAGCCATACTGCAGGGGATACAGGGTGTCTGGTATACTGCTCTGAATGTGGGCCAGCACCATTCTCTCAAAACATTTCACAATGATTGGCTGCTGTGATGACTTTCCTCAGTCTGTACTTCGAAGCTTTGTACTCTGTCTCACTGCCTGAAATCAATGCAAGAGAGCGAGCACACAGCATATTGCGTACCTGACCATGTATGCACCACGTATGTTACTGCAAGCATGATCCAGTGTGTTCTTGTACCAGGTGGGAATGTCCACATGTTGGTAATATTTGGGGAATACAGTCCATAGATTGCATTGATAAATACAGCATCAGGGTGAGCCGTCTCTAGCGCGCTGATGACATCATGGAGTGTGCCGAGAGCCGCTGTGGAATTAGCTCTTGGCGCTATGTATATTCTAGCCAAAAACACACAGCTAAATTTTCTTGGTAAATAATAGGGACGGCATTTCAGCAATAAAAACTCCACATCTGTCAAACAGTGCTAATAGACAGTCTGTACATCTCCACACCATGAGTTGTTAATAAGCACACTTACACCTCCCTCTTTGGCCTCAGTGAGTCTGTAGCTGAACGGTGGATTCTGGGACACTGACAGCCAGGTCTCAGTGAAAACAAGAACGTAGCACTCTCTTATTTCCTGCTGTGTTGTAATCCTGGCTCTTAGCTCATCCAGTTTGTTTTCCAGAGACCGTACGTTAGCCAGCAAGAGGCTGGGTAGCGGTGGTTGGCTAGCGTGAGCTTTTAGCCTAGCATGGAGTGCTCCCCTCTTGCCGTGCTTACATCTCTGTCTCCAGATCGCAGTCCTGGGGTCAGCCTGCTTACTCGAGGTCAGTGCTTTGGGGCCTTCCTGGGGGCGATGGTGGTTGTCACAGGAGCGGATAATTAGTCTTAGCTCTGGTGGAATAAAACTGGCAAATTCCAGAGGTCTGTGATTAGTGATGTCCAGCAATGCCTGTCTGTTGTATGTTAGCTGTGCATGACAATTGTGCACTGCCCATAAAGCAAAAAAATACACAAAAAAGAAAAAAAAAAGCCAGCATTCAACAGCGGAACGAGCAAACACGTCAACCTCGATGGGCACCATGTTTACTGTTGCTATAGAGTAAATTTATGCTTTTTTGTCGACATATTTAAAGTAAAGGTTTTTTGTTTTGACTTTAATAGAATGAAATGTTTAAAAACCAAATAACTGACATTTTTGCTTGTTTATCTACATAAACAGGCTATATTTTGGCAGCTGTTTTGTTGACATATCAGTCAGTAAGTTTGGGTATGTAATCTCTGAGGCCCTGGCAGGCACCCATGTCTCTGACTCAGCTAACTATGAGCTAATGAGGCTAGCACAGGCCAATTTACTCCAGCAGCATTAGCAGGCTATTATACTCCAATCTGATCATCACTAATACAATACAGCAAATTACAGCTGGGGTTCTCCTCCACATATCAAGTTGGCTGTGTTTCTAACTTATTTAATAGTTCATGCTTGCTTGGTCACTAAGACTCAAAGGAGCAATGAGCACAGGGCAAAAGATTATGGTTGGGAGAGCCTGACATTGAACTTCTAAACACCTGCGTTGCGTGCAGTCACTTTTTTCAACCATTTAAAACTCCCTGTATTTTACAGTACTCAAGGTAAATTATTGAGATTTTTAATATGGACTTACATCATCAAGTGAATGGCATAGTTAGATTATTAGCAGATGAACATGTTATGAACACTACTTTTGTCACTTGACATAAAATTAAATGGTCTTATACTTGTATAGCGCTTTTCTATGCTTTATAACACACTCAAAGCACTTTCACACTACTTGGCCATTCACCCAATCGCACTCACAAATGCTCACACATTTGTGTTATCACTGAGAGCAATTGGGGTTCAGTGTCTTGCTCAAGGATACATTGACATTTTGACTGGACAAGCTGGGAATTGAACCGCTAATCCTCCGGTTAGGTAACGACCCGCTCTGCCTCCTGAGCCACAGCCGCCCCTGGCTTTAAGGGTGCTACATAAATTTACACACTCGCATGATATAGATACTAAAATAAAATGGCTCAGATCAAATGAAAACCACTGTCTAGTAAACAGGGAGAGAATCTAAAGACAGTCAACATGACAAATGAAAGTCTGAATTAACAAACATTGTACTTGCTCTTGCTGCTGTTAGTTTGTGTTAGCTAAGGGAAACTCAGAGTCATTGTAGAGTATACGTATATAGAGTATAGCCAAAGACAAAATCAACCATGACAGATTTTTAATTTTAGTAAGTATATTTTGACATTGTTTAACCCAGGTAACTCAAAAACCTCACAGTACAGCAAGCTACAAATAAATTTATTAATTACTTAAAGGGAGTGCCATTTTATTTGTTATACTGGGGGTATGGTTATGTTCTGATTGCTGGGTCCATCCAGTTCTTGTGCTAATTAAACTCTTACTCACTCCTTGCTCTTTGTTTTAGAAAGGGACAGTGCAAATTCTACTTCTTGAGGAAACACGTCCTTTATTGTATGCAGCAAGATGCTGCAAGTCTTTTACCAGTCTGTTGTGACCAGTGCAATATTCTTCCTTGTGCAGGAGCAGCAACAACAGAGCTAGTGACACCAACAAACTGATCAGGAAGGCTGGCTCTGTGCTGGGGCCTTTGGAGTTGGTTGTAGAGAGGAAGATGCTACACAAACTCCTAAACAATATGGAGAACACCTCACATCCTCTCCATGACCTACCGATCAAACAGCACAAACAGCACTTTTATTTTCCCACCTGGTTTGTAAATGTTGGTTTACTTTTGGGAAACTGTAACCACAATATGAAACCTGCTGTGTTTTTTGTTGTCACATGAGGTTTTTTTTTTATAGAAGACAGTAAGATCCACACAATTGTTTTTAGTCCCTGATGAATAAAAACAGAATTGAAGGAGGGTGTACTTTCTTTTTACCACGAATATGTATACAATATGCTGTATATACGGTATGTTTACAGTGTAAGCAAGGGATCTCCTGTATTAAAAGAACAGAAAAAGACAATATATGCGATTAAATAATCTACAGGGCTGTCTCAAATAATGTTGATAAATATGAAAACTGTTCTGGCCTTTCACTTGGCCCTACAAAACATGACAACACCACAACAAATCTACAAGACAGCAAGTCAACAGAACACAAACACAACATGGCACCACCACGCCAGAGTGTAGAAGAGATCTGTACCTCCTGCTGGCTCCTGTCAGTCTGTGACAGTGATGCGGAGGGAGGAGCAGCTTCAGATGATTTCTGCTGGAAGACAGAATGTCACACAGATGGTTAGAAACAGACAGTGGAAAAAGGGAAAAAAGAACAAATGAACACAGTAAGAAGAAGGGGTATTGAATATAGAAAAGGGGCACTGCAGGAAGAGAAATGTTATGCAGTGAGAGCAGAGTTAATTAGAGGGAATGAAGGTGGATTTTCTTCGCTACAACTCTTCGGCTCAGTAGATGCTGCAAGCCAATGTTACATCTGGGGGGGGTGCAAATGTAAGGTATTTCTATTATCCTCTCCGCCACTACCTGATGGGTCAGAAAGAATAGCCCAAGTGGAAAACTTAAGGCCAATTTATGGTGTCTGCATCCACCAGGCCATTATTAGTATCTTAGTGATGTAACTATCATCATTTCCCCATGTTTATTAGGATGAGCATGGACCCCTCTGAGGTTACCCAAATGCAGCACAAACTGCATGTGGGTGCGAGGATGTGTGTTCATTTTATTGTCTGTGCATCCTGTATAAGCTGCAACAATAATGAGCTTGTTAGCAAACAGGTTGCCTGTTTACACATCAAGAAGGACAACATTAGCATTGCGTTTTTCTGGCCACCAGACAGATACAGTATAATGGAGTAATTTGTCATTTTGGGAAATACTTTTATTTGCTTCACTCAGTACAAATGTGTATTAAGTATAGAGTTGGACAGCAGGACATAACTAGAGAAATGTATTTCCTGTTGAAAATGTGTGGGGGTGCTGATATGCTGAAGGATCGCCCTGAAAATACCTGAAATCAATTAGCTGAAACAGCTGAAGGATGAGAACAAATGGCTGAAGTTCTTTGTTGAATAATCTGAAGGGTGAGATGGAATAAATACAAGCAG
>NW_018128316.1:267938-272990 GCF_001952655.1 Monopterus albus
AGAGCTGAACATTTTGATACTTGAATGCCTTTTCTATCTGAAAGTATGCTGAAATTATTAAGATGTGACAATTTTCCTGCTGGTCCCCACAAAGTCGGTAAAACAAGTAGGTGTGTGTGTGAGAGAGAGTAGTCCTACACTGAGGACTACTACAATGTGGCTATTGAAATGAAACAAAGTGTAAACGTCAATTATGCAAAAAACCATAAAAGACATCAAAAAGCTGTTTACAGTATGAATAGCTGAATAGTTGCCGATTAACAGTTGACGTGGTGTTTCTATCTGGAAATATGCTTAAGGTAGTAAGATGTGAACATTTTTCCCATTCATTTGAAAGTAGCAAAAATTTTGGAATAAAACTAAATATAAAAAGTAAGAAGTTAAAAACAATTCTGAATAAAAGAATGAATGTCCTTGAGGAGTGTTGGACTTAAGCGTCCTGCATGTTCGTTTCTGAGGAAGAGTCAAAGTCAGAACAACCTTTAAGATATTTATTACAATGTCAAGGAAAAGCAATTACAGAGCACTCTGGGTTCCACTATTCTGAAGCCCTTTCCAAACACAAGTGTGGCTCGATCTTTCTTCGGAAAAGAGGAGCCCCTAACCTTCCTGAACCCAGTAATTAATACAATTTTGAAATGTGCAATGTGGGTTGATCTGGGGTGTTCACCCACGACTGTGTCACCTCCCACAAAGACAACATCATCCTAAAGTTCGCAGATGACAGCGCAGTGATAGGTTGCATCACTGGCGGGGACGAAGCAGCCTACAGGAGGGAGGTGGCCAGTCCGGTGTCTTGGTGCAAGGACAATAATCTCAGCCCCAACACGGACAAGATGAAGGAGATGATAGTGGACATGAAGAAGGAGAGGAGATCTCATCGGCCGCTGTTCATCCGGGGGCTCGAAGTGGAGAGGGTGAGCAGCTTCAAATATCTTCAAGAAGGCCCAATGGCGGCTGTACTTCCTGAGGAGGCTGAGGAGGTTTGGCATGTTACCTAGGATCCTTTGCAACTTCTACAGCCGCATCATTGAGAGCATCTTGACCAGCTGCATCACCGTCTGGTATGGCAGCACTACTGCTATGGACCGCAAGTGCCTGCAGAAAGTGGTAAAGACTGCAGAGAAGATCACCAGGACTCCACTGCCCTCTCTGCAGAGCATTTACCACTGCAGGGTGCATAGGAAAGCTACCTCCATCCTCAGGGACCCCACCCACCCCCAGCACAGACTGTTTATACCCCTACCCTCTGGTCGGAGGCTCAAGAGTGTGAAATGCAGAACCTCTAGACTGAAAAACTATTTCCCTCAGCCATTAGACTCCTAAACAGCTGACTCAGGATCTACCTCATGTAATTCCATCTGTACTGTTTACATACTCATTTTGCACATGCATAATTGTACACTCACTGCTGAGTATTCACACTCCACGGCTCCCACGTAGCATATATTCTTTTTGCATTACATTGTGTTCTTGTATTTTATTTGCTTCCTTCACTTGCTGCTTTAAAGTGCCTTAAGATTTTTGATTTTACTGCCTATTTAAATTTGTGTTATTGTTCATCTACTTTATATTTCACTAGTATTGTGTGGCATCCATGTGGACGGCAAAGTGAGAATTTCATTGTACAGGGAAACACGTTTCCTAAGTACAAACCTACTAATTCACCTACAGCTGAACAATGAGCTCATGCTGCATGGGCAATGGAAATGGAGTGGATGCAATGTGAGCAAAGAACTGCAAGCTGTCCATTACAAGAACTCCCTCTCTCTGTCTCTCTCTCTCTCTCTAGCTTTCTCAGCACTGGTCTCACACACGTATAAAGAAATAAAAATCCAGCATCCCAAACTCTTATATGCACATAAAGTTGCACCAGTGAAGATTTTTAAATGCCATGTATAAATCACATTCAGACATGGATCACTTTTATGTTAATGTTCCTCACAGCTTCATTCAGACACATCCGCCAGCCACAGTGCATGCGTATTATCTGCCATGTGTGTGAGATCATCCTCAACTTGGCATACCTATATGTTAATGTTACTGCATGCAGTTCAGAATTGTGCAGTGCTGAAAGCAATACCTAAATCTTAACTAGGTCCGACCAAGTAAAATTGCTGTTGCAATTTTTACAGAAAGTGACTGGAATCCTCATTCAGACATGAAGCCGGCACATTCAGATGCTTCAGATGGAATACATCTGTAAAAGGGGCTTAAGTGACATTACTGAGTCATATTTGCTAACTTTGACTGTTTGCCAATTTTTTGCATATTTTGTATGTATGTAGGTATAAAAAAGTATGCATACTGAACTTATATTTGCATGGTGGGCACAAACCCAACTCAATATGAGTAATAACACTATCTGCCTGGCAAATTATACATACTGTATACACCGATCAGGCATAACACTATGACCACCTGCCTAATACTGTTTACATAGGAGTCAATGTGGCAGTTGGTTGCCACTCGTGTCACTGCAGCTCACTGTGCATCTTCTATGAATCCATTTGCTTCCACAGTTATACTGTCAGGAAGAGCACAGATGTGTCTACAATTCAGTGAAAAACATATGTAAAAGGAATGAAAACTGTAGTCGTGAGGACAAGTTAAGAGAGAATTTTTTTTATACAAATTCAACAGCCTCACCACTCTAGATGTGATATCACCACTACAGCCCGACTCTTTCTCTTCATAAAGACAAATGTACAGTATTTCCCATTTTCAACCATTTTAACAAAGATTCAAATAAATTTTAGTCTTTTGAAACATACAAATGGAAGTTAAAAGTTTGATCTACAGCAGGGCAACCTCATCAGTGAGCCGTGGGCATCCATTGCTATTACGCAAAACATGGTGTCTGACAATACCGGCAGGCCCAAATCCCCATCTCGAGGACATTAAACTATGCTCTTCCCCCCTCTCTGCCACCCTTCCACACAAAGAGCAATAAAACTCTGGACCTACTGTAGGCTAATGCCTGTTGTTTAGTCTCTACTGCTGTTCCTGATTCTCTCCAGTGCTGCTTTGCCCTGTTTTTAGGTGCCTTTGATATGCTTATTTGTGCTGTGTAAAAAGTAACGTTCTGATGGCACTACTTTTATAATCCTTGTGTGTATGGGTTCTAATGCTATGTTGCCTTTATGTAACTTTTTATTTTATGACTAAGTGTTCTTTGTTACTAAGTACTTACATACGCATGCGCCACGCGGAGTGGCAGCAAGTTACGGCAGCTGTGTCCTCGTTGTGTTCTTTTCTGTTTTTATGAAGTTCTGTTCTTATTGTCTGTTCTTATGTCGTTATGTTGGTTGTTCTCTATTGCTGCTGTAACAGAAATTTCCTCACTGTGGGATCAATAAAGTACCTACTCTACTCTACTCTACCTGCAGCGTTGTCTCACTCGCAGCATGACTATGTACTTTCATATTTAGCGCGATACTGTCCTCTAGTGGAAGAGCATGTAATTGTTCTGCCTGTCACTACACGCCACTCCCTTAAAGTACCAATCAGGTGAAATTGGATAATCTTAAATAGCACACCTGATGATTTATCATGGCACACTTATGTGCCACGGCACAGTGGTTGGGAAACACTGCCTTAGACCACTGTTGGTAGGTACTAACCACTGCAGACCAACAACACCCACCAAGACCTGCAGTGTGGGAGATGCTCTGACCCAGTCATCTCACCATCACAGTTTGGCCCTTGTCAAAGTCACTCAGATCCTTATGCATGGCTGTTTTTCCTGCTTCCAACACATCAACTTTGAGGACTGAATGTTTCATTTGCTGCCTAATATACCCCACACACTGACAGGTGCCACTGTAACAAGACAATCAGTGTTATTCACTTCACCTCTCAGTGGTCATAATGTTATGCCTGATCGGCATAAATACCATGTTTATGATGTATTATCATGTATAATGTTACCTACAGCATGGATTAAATATGTTTTTCAGGTTAAAAATACTGTATTTTTCTTGGACAACCACAATTGGAATGATCATTTCTACAAGAAACATTACATGCATTTAATCCAAATGCATCATATTGTATCCATCATATACAGTAACAGTATTAACCCTGATCATATCTAATATTATATAATATCATCCACTGTTAAACAAATGCAATACAGTATAGTGAGGTAACTACAGAGAAGAGACATCCAGAAACACAAACTGTTGCTTTTCTGTAAGTGCTTAACAATTAAGTCAACCCAACAAATTCTTGTGTGTCTCATTCCAACACACATATACACTATAGTTCAGGAAGCTACGGGTTACTGTAACCCTCTCTTCTTCTTTCTCCATCTGCACAAAACTGCTTAAAGTCATAATGAGTTGTTTTTAATAATTAATTTGCATATAAAAGCCATGCTGTCTAGGTGGGTGGCAGAAACAGATCCTAGATCACAGTCTGGCTGCTGGCAACACTTCAGAGAAAGTCTGAGAAAATAAAGAGAGAGAGAGGCAGGAGGCGAGAGAGAAAAAGAAAAAACAAAAGATCAGAAACAGAAAGAAGAGGAGAGAAATAAAAAGACAGCAAGAACTGAGAGAGACAAAATAAAGATGCACCAAAGAAAGACTGATATTAAGACATTTTTGCATTAATGTAACTGTGAAGGCCTCAGTCCTGGCCTTCACCATGTGAGGATCTAAACCACCACCAGCCATGGACTTGGGTGGGTAATTCATATTAGACATACACAATTGATCAATGAGCATGCACGTTTGATTAATTTTGTATTAATATGTTTACCTTTTCTTTTGAGTTACCATGTTTCCTGTTCCATGGATGGGGGGGGGCAGTTCAGCTAAAAGATTGGACTGAGGAAGCAGCAGGTTTAAATACCTCCCACTAGGCCTGGACTGCACCAAGTGCCCAATACAAGAAAGGGGGGAGTTTGGGAGAAATTTATTGTTTATTTGTTGGTAGAACTTTATTTGTCAAGTTATGTTAATTTCTTTATATTTAAAGGAAATATTTAGTTGAGAGCAGGCTGTCTGTTTAGTGTTTATTAGTTGATTGCTTTGGTAGTGTCTTTAGTTT
>NW_018128316.1:275425-277461 GCF_001952655.1 Monopterus albus
TATGCTAGTGATTATTGACTATGCAACAAAATATCCAGAAGTGTTTCCCTTAAAGTCAATTAAGGCCAAGGCAGTTGCTTTTTGCCTCGTTCAGTTTTTCTCCAGAGTTGGATTTCCCACCGAGATATTAACTGATCAAGGCACTAACTTTATGTCCACTTTGCTTAAGCAGGTTTACCAGCTGCTGGGTATTAGGAGCTTACGGACAACTCCATATCATCCTCAGACTGATGGTTTAACAGAACGTTTCAACCAGACTCTTAAGCAGATGCTTCGCAAATTTGTTAATAATGCAGGTTCTGACTGGGATCAGTGGTTAACATACCTCATTTTTGCATACCGAGAAGTGCCTCAGGCCTCCACTGGCTTCTCCCCATTTGAACTCATGTATGGGCGGGAAGTAAGGGGGCCTCTTTCACTCTTGAGGGACCTCTGGGAGGGTGGTCAAGGTAGTAATGGGCCTGTGAACATTGTGACATATGTGGTGCAGATGAGAGAACGGCTGGAGAAAATGTCTGAGCTTGCTCAGGCACATATGGCTGAGGCCCAGCGGTACCAGAAGAGATGGTATGATCGGTCCGCTCGACAGAGGACTTTTGACCAGGGTCAGAAGGTGCTGGTATTATTGCCATCAGAAGAGAGTAAGCTGCTGGCAAAGTGGCAAGGGCCTTTCAAGATTCAGGAGAAGCTGGGACCTACAACTTATAAAATTGCCACCCCAGGGCAGCAGCGTTCTAGCAGGGTCTTGCATGTCAATCTGCTTAAGGAGTGGGTGCCAAGGCCAGAGAGGACTGAGGTTTTGCTCATCAGGAATGTGCAGGAGGAAGAGGAGATGGATGAACAATATTTGCCACCTGTAATATCAAGGGACCTTGATCTCCACCACCTTTCTGAAGAACGACAGTCTCAGGTGAAAATGTTGTGTAACTCAGAAGTGTTTCAGGAGTCTCCGGGAAGGACAAATATTGTTGAGCATGATATTGTCTTAAAGGATGGAGCTGTTGTGAGACGTATGAGTTACAGGATTCCTGAGCGGCTGTTGGTGTCCCTGAAGAAAGTGGATCTGATGCTCTCACTGGGGATTATTGAGCCATCAAAAAGTGAGCGGTGTCATCCTGTGGTCCTTGTTCCAAAAAAAGATGGTACTATACGATTCTGTATTGATTTTAGGTACCTTAATGCAATTTCTCAGTTTGACTCTTGCCCCACTCCACGAACTGATGATTTGATTGAACGGCTGGGGAAGGCAAAGTACTTAACGACTATAGATCTGTGTAAAGGGTACTGGCAGGTTCCTCTTACCCAGAGATCCCGTGAGCTGACAGCTTTTAGAACACCATGGGGGCTGTTTCAATTTACCGTCCTACCATTCGGACTTCATGGGGCCCCTGCAACTTTTCAGAGACTGATGGATCAGGTACTGGGTGAGTGCATTGAATTTGCCTCAGCGTACCTTGATGACATTGTTATCTACAGCACTACTTGGGAGGAGCACCTGGATCACCTTCAACGGGTGTTACATCGTCTTCAGGGTGCAGGATTGACCATTAATCCTGCCAAGTGTGCTGTGGCCAGAACTGAAACAAAGTATCTGGGCTTTGTCATTGGTAATGGGGTTGTCAAACCTCAGGTTAATAAGATTTTAGCCATTGAGTCCTGTCCGTTACCCCAAACACAAAAGCAGTTGTGGTCCTTTTTGGGGATGGCTGGATTTTACCATCGTTTCATTCCACATTTCTCCTCTAGAGTAGCTGTGCTCACCAATATGACTGGATCGAGGTGCCCTAACCAGCTTCAGTGGACAAAAGAGGCGGTGGCAGCCTTTTATGACATCCAGCAGTCACTCGGTAAGGAACCTGTTCTGCACAGTCTCGATTTTAAAGAACCTTTCATCTTACAAACTGATGCATCTGAGAGGGGGCTGGTGGCTGTGCTTCTGCAGGGATCGGAGGATGAGCGTCGTCCAGTGGCCTATATTAGCCGCTAGTTGTTCCCCAGGGAAGTTAACTATTCCATCGGGGAAAAAGAAGCTCTTG
>NW_018128316.1:278189-283822 GCF_001952655.1 Monopterus albus
TGTCATTTGCTAGGTCAGTTGGTTTTGTTGAGACAGTTCAGTTTGCTGTATTTTGAGTTTCCTTATCTTTTGTTGACCTCTTTTAGGGCCCAGTTTATTTGATGTTAATTTTGTATTTTTCTTGCTTTTGGGTTAAAAACCCTTTATTTTGAACTTTGGAAGCTGTGTCTTTTTGCCTTACTGCTTGGTCCCTGACAGTAACATATTTGGTGTTTATGTTTGAGGTTGTTTTAATTTTACTGCATTTTTTTTTCAAAACACTATTCAGTTGGTGTGTACCTTCCTTTTAATTCTTAGCCTTGCTAGCCCAACTGGAGTGTGTGGCTGCAAGGACAAAACTGCATTGTTAGTTTTATTTTACAGTATAGTGTGTGTGTCTGTGTCAAAACTTTGAAGCCTTACATCAGGGCCTAACAATTACAGTAACTATTTTACAATCAAAATTTCAGTTTCAAAGCAAATCACTGATTGTGCTAAGTGATTAGTATTTAACTCAGAAGAATAACAATTTACATCAAGACTTCAACTTTAAACAATCCATTTAGATGTAAAAGGCAAAAAAATTGATTCGGCTATTGTCAACTTTTTGGCTAGAATGATTGTCACCAGCACATTTATTCACCTATAAATAATTCATGTTAAATATGCAAGCTAGCACAAGTAAAAATGTAAGGTTCAAGTAATCATCCTTTTGTCAGATCAGTAAGGCACCAGGCCCAGACAGTGTGACCCCCTCCTGTCTGAAAGTCTGCGCTGACCAGTTGGCTCCCATCTTCATGCAGATCTTCAATAGATCACTAGAGCTTTGTGTAGTTCCCTTCTGTTTCAAATGCTCCATCATCCCACTTCCCAAGAAATCTTCCATCAGAGAACTGAATAACTACAGACATGTTGCATCTGTAGTCATAAGGTGTTTTGAGAGACTGGTATTGGCCCACCTGAAGGCAATGCCAGACCCCTGGCTGGATTCCCTGCAGTTTGCTTACCGGACAAACAGGTCAGTGGATGATGCAGTCAATATGACACTGCAGTACACCCTACAACATATCGACTCACCAGGGATCTATGCTTGGATCTTATTTGCTGACTTCAGTTTGGCATTTAACACCATTATCCCAGACATCCTCCACTCCAAACTCACCCAGCTTACTGTGCCTGCCCTCAACTGTCAGTGGATCACCAACTTTCTGACAGACAGGAAGCAGCAGGTGAGGATGGGGAAAACCACATCCAGCACCTGGACTATCAGCACAGGTGCCCCCCAGGGATTTGTGCTCTCCCCGCTGTTGTTCTCCCTCTATACTAATGACTGCACATCAGGAGACCCTTCTGTAAAAATCATGAAATTTGCCTCATTCAAGACGGTGACGAGTTGGCTAACAGACAGGAGGTTGAACATCTGGCCCCGTGGTGTGGTCGTAACAATCTGGAGCTGAACATACAGAAGACAGTGGAGATGATAGTGGATTTTAAGGAGGAACTCCTCCATCCTATCTCCGCTCACCATACTCAGCAGCTCTGTTTCAGTTGTGGAGTCCTAAATTTCCTGGGCTCCACAATCTCTCTGGCCTTTAAGGGGACAACCAACATCAGCGCCATTATTAAAAAGGCACAAAAGAGGATGTACTTCCTGCATCAGCAGAGGATGTACTTCCTGCGTCAACTCAGGAAGTTCAACCTGCCTCAGGAGCTGCTGATTCAATTCTACAGAGGAATCATCGAGTCTGTTCTCTGCACTTCCATCTCTGTCTGGTTTGGCTCAGCAACCAAACAGGACAGAAACAGACTCCAGAGGACAGTCAGAACTGCAGAGAAAATCATCGATGCCAGTCTGCCCTCCATGGAGGACCTGTACACCTTACGGGTCAGAAAGAGGGCAGAGAGGGTTTCTGCAGACCCCTCTCACCTTGGATACAAACTCTTTGAACTTCCCTCCTCTGGACAGCGCTACAGGTCACTGTGCACCAAGACAACCAGGCACAGAGACAGTTTCTTTCCCTGGGCTATTACAATGATGAACAGCTAGTCTATGCTTTTAACTTGTGATTTTTAACTTGCATATATTGTGTATTTATTTTGTTTTTATGTTGTAGGCTAGTGGTTAAAGCGCAGCGCTCTCGCCGCTGTGGCCCAGATTCAAGTCAGGGTTGCATCAGGAAGGGCATCCGGCGTAAAACATGTGCCAAATGTCAACATACGAGTCATCAGTGATTTGCTCTAAACGGGAAAAGCCGAAAGTGACTTTCTATTTTGTTTTTATCTTGTGCACATTGAGGGGCATTGAGCTGGAATCAAATTCCTTGTGTTCTTGAAATACTTGGCAATAAAGTTTATGCTTATGTTTATGACAGAAACACCACTCTTGATTTTTTGCTGTTCAAAAAAGGATCAGGTCCTGGTTCCAATATATATCAATAAAAGAATAACTGGGAGCTGGACAGCACACTGTCAGAACTACAGATTCATTACAGGGCAGATACTAACTAGGCCTACTATTTCGTATCCTTATGTGAACACACACAATTTGTATAACCAGTCCTAGATGTCCCTGTTTAACCGTATAATATTTAATATTTTAGCATTAACAAAATGTGGCAGCAGTAGTATCACCAATGAACAAAAGCAGAAAACTTACCATGTCTATACTGAAAGCATAGCGGGTGTAGCACACAACATCTCTTGTACACATCGCGGGATGTACATGCTAATATCTACACCAGGCACAGAAATGCCTTGGAAAAGGGGAAACTCCAGTCCAAAACACAGACAAATAATAGCCAGTGAGGGAATTGCTGGCTACACTTTCATGTATATGTACAGCATATAAAGGCATGGTAAAACACAGCAAATAAAATCTACACACACTTTAAAAAGCACTGCATGTTCAGTAGGACTGATGTAACAGATGCTAGATCATGTTTTACCCTTTTTGGCTTGATGTATTTTTCCGTTTTGGTGGAGTTCTGGTTAGAACTAGTGAGCTTTCATTGTTTTGATGGATTCTGTGGAGCATTTTACACATGTATCTATGAGAGCAATATGCCAACTGACATGCAGGCAGCATAGACAGCTGGACTGATTAATATTACAGCTTATCGGTTACATGACACGTGTCTCAAAACTGTAAGTGATCCCACTCAAATACATAATTATCGGGAGTGGATCAGCTTTATTCTGGCCAATACCAGTCTTCTGAAAAATGCCAAAGTCAGCATGGATACTGATACTTAATATGGGATCAATACATAATTGACAAACAAGCAACTTGTTTCTAAGTGAACACACACACAAACATTTTGGTGATTGTTTATACCACGCTGTATAGCTCACAGTATAGATACATCAAAATACTCACCTCATACAGCTAATTTCTCTGGAAACAAGACCTGCACCCAGCCACCAAACCACACACATGCACACAGTCACAATCTTTCTTGACCATCATTCGCACAAAGGAAGGTTCACACTAGACACAGACACACCTATTGACAAAAGACCTGTATCAGAAGATCACAGTGTTTTTGAAAAGCTATTTGCTAACAGTGTGCACCAACACTTGGTATCTGATCCAAGAAGACCCTGTTGTTTGGACTGAAATCAGGGTTGACATAGATTATCTTTCCACAGTTCTAAACTGAGCAAACATCACCAGTAAGATAAAATGCAGAAAAGGTCAGCAACTGTAAAACTTCAAAATGTACACACTAGATGAGAGGGGGAAAAAAACTAGGAGAACAAAGCTAGGATACTGGAAGCCAACCATGCTTTGGCATCGAAAATCAGCACTGAAACTCATTCAAATGTCTTGTGTAAGGAAAAGATGCTAAATATAAGTAGCTCATTTCAACTTTTACACAACAAGCAGCCAAAACCATAATATAGGCTCTGATGCAGATAATGCATAAACTTTTTAGGATTCACTTTAATTTTCTCACCAAAAGGCAAGTGATGGAAAACTATTCATATTTGACAATGAACATTGTTTCCCAAAAAAAAATTGTTTTAAGATGGTGTTAGAAATTAACCCAATTCTTTTGTTGGAAGCACGAGAAGTGACGACAGGAGAGGACTGTTTAAAATCAACAGAAAGTTTGTCTGATCACAGGTAGGCCTTACAGCACTGGGATCAGAGGGATAGAGCTCCCGCAGGAGTTCCATCCACTGACCCCGAATTAAGGTCTTACAATACATTTTCTCTTCTTGGGCTGCTCCACCCTGGACAGAGGTGCAACCTTCAATAGTTTGTGATCCTATTGGTCATTTGGTGCGAGCCGGAGCTCGCACTTCCATGTTGAAATATGGTAAATCTAGCTATGTGTGTGTGTGTGTGTGTCTGTGTGTGTCTCTCAGGAGGTATATCAGGTGTCCACAGATGGCAGGACAAAATAAAACTTGTTTACTGTCAGATTTGTGCGCTCTCTGCAAGCTGGTGTCTGTACTTTGCTGAAGAGTTCTGTGAGGGAAGAAGGTTCACTGAGTAACACCACTGTACACACACAAGTGAACCGGGTTTCTGCTATTCAAACGGAGCGGGACGTCTTCTCTTTAGCTGGTCGTATGAGTCATTTCATTCTCATTTGTAATTTAAGCTTATCAACCTTATAGTTTAGAACCGGGACATTCAGTATTTGAGTACCTCATGAAAAGTAAGACTTCACATTTAGAAAGCTACAGCTGGTATTTCAATGTCAGATGCATATTTAATCAACATTTAAGTAAATCTAAGTTTCAGATTGAACACTGCATCAACAGGCACCTGGTATTGGAAAGAACTTGGTCTGATTCCTGCAGTGGCACTGAACTTTGACATTGGATGTAAAATCTGGGCTGCAGTATCAGAAGTTTAATTTCTGTAGATACTTGGCTTGACCCTGAATCAACAGAAAGTTATTAGAATAACTAAGATTTTTATGCTATTTGGCAATCTCAGCAGCTTGCCAAACTCAGAAACTAAGTCTTGTGTCTGTGGAGGAGTGAGGTAGGTTTTTTGACAAGTAGTGACGTGTATAAGTGTAGCCATAGCCATGATGGTTTCTTAAGTTTAATGTCATGACATGTCACTAGAGGTCATGTTAGAATGTTTTTAGTTACACAACAAAAAAAAATTTTGACATGATTTTATCATGTCAATCAAAAAGCAGTGGAGAATTATAAACTGTATTGGGGGACTGACCTGAATGTCAGAGACAAATCAGTCATCTAACCAAAGGGAGCATAAGGCCCCCTTTTGGAGTCTCAATGTAATGTAAACATGCCTTCACTGCTAACATACAACACTGTGTTACCAAAAGCATCTGTCCACCTGTCTTCTCATGCAAAGGAGCATGAATCACAGCCGATTCTTGACCCATAGGGTCCACATTGGTGCTGGCCCACTCTCTGCAGTTAAAACAGCTTCCACTTCTCTGTGGAGATTGTCCATGGAGTCCAGGAGTGGGAAGCTGTTCAAATGTCTTGGTATGTTGAAACCTCAAGAGTCCTTGTCACTGGATCTAAGAGACCAAGCACAGTTCCTGAGAAGCAATTTCACCTCATGAGCCCTGCATCGCATTCAGTGCTGTTGGTGTGGATGTAGCAGTTCAATCGTGGAGCCCCTGTTCAGGGAACTCTCCATGTCCCGGGATAGGGCCACT
>NW_018128316.1:298065-299538 GCF_001952655.1 Monopterus albus
CTTTTTCTCCACCGGGAAAGGGAGCTGGGATCACCCAGGGATCACTGGGTGTGTGTGTGTCACTGGAGGAGAGAGAGCTGTGCGTTTCCCTCCCACTGGTTGTGGTTTTCTGGCCACAGAGGGAAAAAAAAGAAAATTCACAGACTTCGATAATGAAGTCTTTAATAATATTGTAACCTGTTGTTTTAGAGGAGGACAGTTGTTAAAATGACAGCTGTGGGGCATTTCGTGGAATTGTTCTTCAGTATGGTTCCACAATCAAGGACATACTTAATCTTTTGGCACATCAGCATCACATTGTCATATGTATCAGGACTGTAAAAAGAATATGCATCTTTTAGGGAAAAAAGAACCAGCCTCATAAATGTATGACTTTTTCCTTCTTCCTTGTCTATTTGAGTGAGCTGCGAATGCGCACATATCCAGGATTGGTTACACCTGGCTTGATGAATCCGTGTCTGCTCATCCTGGCTTGGTCTTTGTGCAACCAATTAAGCCTGGACGCACGTGTTTTGGATTCATTGAGCTCAGCTCAGTCATTTATCCTGGATGTCTAAATTCTACTTTTGTGCAACAGGCCCCAGGAATAACAGGCCAAAACACAAAATTAAAAAAATAAATAAATAACAAGCATGGATTGGTGATACTCACAGGAGCTGTGGTCAGAGCCTCCTTGTTGTAGTACTTTTTCCTCTCGTACTTGTCCCGAATGAAGACCTGCACTGCTCTGAATGTTATGGTAAAGGATTTATATACTGCACAAACATATTCAAAATTCCAATATGCACACTTCTAAAATTAATATAGAGTAGGTCTGAGGAACTCTGGAAGAAAACAGTCTCCAACCTTTGCTTTCCTAATTACTCATTATGGATATTAGAAAAAAAAATTGTTATTAGGATGTTACCAATTTCAATTCCTGGACAGAACTAGAAAAAAATTGGTGGTAATTTTTTAATTGTAAACAAAAAATGTTTTGAATTAAATAAATAAGGTAAGTGATGCGTAAATACACATAGCAGCAGCAATGGAGTGTTCATGTGAAAAAATGTTTACAAAAAAGAGACACTCTTGCTGAACCCACCCATTTTTATACTTTTAAAATGGCTATTTCCAGACTTTCTTGAAGTAATAATCAAACTGTCTGAACTTCCTTGTGTGCAGTACCTCTCTCCAAATACAGTATCTGGATCAGTGAGAATCCTGATAAAAAGACATTAGATCAAGACATGGATTTGAAAGGACCAGTTCTTGTTACCATGCTAACTCTGAGAGATGAGGCAGTCCAAGTAACTTCAAAACAGTGCTGATTTATTCAAAGGATCACAGGTAAAATTAACATTACACACTCAGATATCTTGCACCTCCAACGTGCTCACAGGCAGTTGTAAGATGAAAGACCCTGAACCTCAATTGGCCTATACATTATAAAACCTCGGTTGGGCTAGCCCCATACTACACAGAAACGTCAAC
>NW_018128316.1:310127-311039 GCF_001952655.1 Monopterus albus
GAAATCACCCAGAGCTGGCACACAGCCAGCACATGCACTCAAAAATGCTTTGATCCATGGGGCCCCGCCCTTCTCTAATGGCAGAAGCTGGCTTTTAATCAGTGTTGTATCTTGTAGAGAAAATGGCGCGTACATCACAGAAACGCCGCCCTGTGGTGTGTCAGTTTGAAGTAGCGACATTTGGGTCGCAGGCTTCTCTAAACATGCATGTATATTTCCTCCACGTTTACTACTGCATTTTAAAGAGGCAGAATAGGGATGACCTCTGTCCCCCCACTCATCATTAGAGCTATCACTTTCAGACACAGCCTGAACTGCCCTGTGACAACCATGCTTTTTATTCCCTGTAGCATAAGCAGTACAAACACTGGAAGTCTGAGTTTTAAACTAAAGGATTACACTCCTTAAGCAAATTTTGCATACTGGCTGAGCCAACTGCACTCCTCTGACTGGAAGTGCCTGGCTCCTCACTGCACAGGGCAGTCTGTGCCCCAGATCCTGCAATCACGCCATCTAAATACTGTTGTGCACTAGTCCAGTCTTCCTCCTTACCGGGAAAACTGGCTGTTTTTAAAATACCTCCTTTAATCACAACTAATGATGAACCACTGTGTTCAGCATCAGCAAAAGCACGTAATGGCATTTGGTGGTGAGCATTATTTTGAAAGTCTGGCTGCTTTCTGTCTTCCTCTGCAGCTTGTGTGTGAGGAGGAGGGGCCGTATGTGTGTGTGCTGTCTTGTCAGAGCAAAAACTTTCAGAGACATACTCTGTTGTAACCTTGGCTCATTGAATATTTTCAAATTCCCCCAGAAAACAGACACAGTACTGCAAAAATCTCTCACATTCTTTAAGTTTAGCTTCTGTTTTGTGCCTCTGTAACAAACTGGCTGCCTTATGGCAGCGACCTGCCC
>NW_018128316.1:311249-311530 GCF_001952655.1 Monopterus albus
GCGTGGTTTGCAATTTTTCCAGTCCTGAATAACATCACAGTCAGCCATCATGTAAAATTAATATGCCACACGTGACGCTGTCCTTTGAGAGACTTTGCAATTGAGAATGATCAAGGAGTGAGGCTTCTAGAGAAATAGAAATTATCGAAATAATATGGCACCTCTATTCCTATATGCCTGGACTGTCTGCCTATGCATATATGGCAAATAAAAATCGTGAATCTTGAATTTCAAATCATGAATTATATTTTGGATTTTGTTAAAAGGTTTAATAAACATCT
>NW_018128316.1:311746-319974 GCF_001952655.1 Monopterus albus
TATTTACATAGCAGAAATCCACTTATAAAAGATGAATTTTACGTCCCTTATTCTGTGATCAACGGCACTCATTTACTTCCCCTCAAATGAGACTATGTGCTTATGTTAACTGTACATGTGACAAAGAACAAACCAGCACAGCCTTCAAAAACAGAAAAAAAACTGTGTTTCTTTAGCCTTACTGTTTAGAAACAAATTTAGAACGTCGAGAGTGGACAGTTCACACATCAACTTTAATTTAGAATAAATTCAATGTGCGGAGTTTATGTATAACAAAGGTTCCGCTTACCTATTTTGTGGCCGGCCAGTTGATGTGTGGGACTGCTCACAGCTCTGACTGCAACCAGGAGGGCACTCTCTGATCAGGGAAGCATTCAGCTCAGGACCGCATATCGGATCTCCAACTCAGCTCAGCCTGGCACAGGATTACCGCTGTTGGACCAAAACCATTACTCAGGAAATGGACCGATCGTCTTGCAGAGTTCAGCTGGCTCTTGGGCATGGCACCACGTTGAAAGGACCAGTTCTTGTTATCATGCTAACTCTGAGAGACGAGGCGGTCCAAGTAACTTCAAAACAGTGCTGATTTATTCAAAGGATCACAGGTAAAATTAACATTACACGCTCAGGTATCTTGCACCTCCAAACTGCACGCAGGCAGATGAAAGATGAAAGACCCTGAACCAAACCAGGCCTATACAACGTCAACCGAGACGTCTCTCTCACCAGCTTTGCAGCTGGCTCTAGCTATAGTTAAAACATGAAGCAAATCAACGTGTGAATGTGTATGTCTGTTGGTTAAGTGGTGTGTAACTAAAAACATTCTCACGACCTCTAATACATGTTGTGACTTGAGCATAGGGACATTATGGCTAAGTCTACAGTTATACAGGTCGTAATGATAATATTGAACACCCTGTCTGCTGACAGTCATCAACTTTTCTCTCTGGTGGCCGACTGTCAGCAGACAGGGTAGAAACTCATATGCAGGCCTAAGCATTTAACAGTCTAACTAGACATCCTATCTCCACTAACATTTCTAATACATAAAGTATCTATCCAATATCTATCTGACTAAAAATATCTAACAGATTGAATCTCCAGTATGAATGACATTACAAATATTGTTCAGTCGACCTTATGGATTAGGGAATCAAACTGTTTGCAACATTACTCATTATGCATGGTTAGGATTCCTGCCATTGTCAAAATACCATGATACACATACAAATATGTGCAAACACACTCAACTCCACACTGATGACATCCAACTCACACATTCCCAAACCCACAGCACCATCACACTCAGGCACTACATCAGAACTAATCCTGACTCTTATCTCCCTATTTCAGCAGCAACGTTTCTGTCAGATCGAGTCATAGACTTCAAGAGATTGAAAAATGATGACCACCCGCACGAGATGGCTGAAAGAGGCAGGATCTGCATCTCAAACACAGCTCTTATTTATTACTGTCGGCTAAAAACAGCAGAACAGATAGGGTGCTACAAGAAGATACCCAGTGCAGCGGCAAAGGTTGTAGTGGATAAATGTGAGCTAAATGACATGGTAGTTATGTACACATGACAAAGGAGTGTAAAATTTAAGTCTTATAGACTCTAGTTACTTTATCAGCTTTAGCTACTTCTCATACCTTTAGTTACCTTTCATAACTTTATTTTTCTTGTTTATACATATTACAGCTGTATTGATGATTATCCAGAACTACTGAGCTTTGGTTATTTTAATACATTTATTTTCCTTGCTTATATATCTTACAATTGTATTGATGAGAATCAAGTGATACTGAGGTAGAAACTGTCTGCTGTAACTTCTGTGTAGAGACAGGATGTCTGCATCCCCTTGTGACCAGATAGTCTATTTACATTTTAACAGAAACCTGTTTCACACCCACGCCTAGACCCACATAGCATATCCCAAGTTCTGCCTCACCAGGAGGTGTCTTACACACACAGGGGACCTACCACCTGAGACACACACACACACGCACACACACACACATACCTAGACTTTACCACATTATAACAAGGGGGAGCTCCGGTTCACACCAAATGGACAATAGGATCAAAAAGCTGTTGAATGTTGTACCTCTGTCCAGGGTGGAGCAGCCCAAGGAGATAAAATGCATTGTAAAACATTATTCAGGGTTGAGTGGATGGAACTCCTGCGGGAGCTCTGTGCACTGATCCCAGTGCTGTAAGGCCTACCTGTGCTCAGACATTCAGTAAACGTTCTGTTGATTTTAAACGGTCCTCTCTTGTCTTCACTTCTCGTGCTTCCAACAAAAGAATGGGTTAATTTTTAACAAGGCCAATTATATCACACTGGGTCAGGTGTACATTCAGTGTTATGTCAACCACAAAGTGAAAATGCAAAAAAGAATGGCAAATTGGTATTTAAAGTCACAGCGGGGCAAAGCTAATGAGAAACCACAAACTAAACAGGCCAAACTGGACCCAGTTATAAAGCTTTAACCTGTTAATGAAAAGGTTAGTACAAGCCAGTCTAATGATGAGGCCATGGATTTCAAATGGACATAGGACTGAAGTGTGGTGGCAGTTTTTATAATGGCACCCTTTAGGTTTTTTAGCTGTGGCTTTCATGTCATTGTATGCAGTTATTTGTGTGGTTGTGACCCCAGACTGTTTATTGCATGGTTGTAAACCTCTGTAGGTCCTTGTGGTTGCCAAACTAGATGTGACCTGGGACCATAGGGCTGGTATCCTGTTGTGAATTGTATCCTGTTTGCTTTATCTGTTTGAGCATCTGTCTTCTTTGTTGTATGCTGAGTATAAGAAAGGCTATCACAATCTGTTCATTGAGCTTCCCTGTAACAGACTGTATTAGACACTCTGTTCAGAGAAACCTCCTTCCTGCAGGAATAAATATGTAATAACTTTCAGAACTGATGTTAAGTATTTATTTTACACTCACTGAGCATTAAAAGATCATTATTCCACAACAGAAGCAAAGCATGGAATAACATGGAGGCGGCCTCCTGTCTATGTTATGGACTGTTTTAAATAACTGAAGGTAAGAACATATTTATTTAATGTTATTGCATTATATTAGTCTCTGGTGTGCTTTAAACTTGCTTGCTTTTGTCATATGTGGTCACAACAGCAAGAGACATTTGTGGCAGTCAGGTAGTGCAGCAATAATAGCCAGCCCCAGAACTAATGTATACGAGATACAGAGCCCATGGTTTTCTGTGTCAGGGAAGGCAGCGTGAGCAGCCTCCGTAGGGGTAGAGGTAGGGACCCAATTAAAGAGCCAGTCCCGGGGAGTAACAATATAGTACTAGTCCATGCAGCAGAGCTGGAGTACAGAGAGCAGGCAAAGCTGGCAACAATAGGGCAAGGCGGATACTCAGGTCAGGCGTCCAGGCGGGGCAATCAGCAACAAGAGAGCAGTCCATATAACGGGGCAAGGCTATAATCATTATCAGAAAGTACAGGCAAGATGTCGGATCTCAGGTTGGCCTTCAGACAAAAGGGAGCAGGCTGGATCCCAGGTTGTTAGAGCAGGCAAGGGTCCGGTACCAGGAAAGCAGTCAGGGAAAAACGCTAAAGAGTCTAGACAAGGCATAGAACAATCTGGCAGCTCCTCACAGTGTGAGGAGCTGCTATATGCTGTGGTGAACAGGTGTGGGTGATTAGTGGCAGGTGAAACCAATGTGCATGATGAGCTGAAGTTACCGGGGTTGTGGATGAGCTGGTGACAGGAAGTATTTTCAGAGTAAAAGCAGGGAAAACCAGAAGCCAGCGGGGCAGGATCATGACACAGTGTTATTTGGGATGTGAGTACAACACTGTTGCCCAATCATAAAACAAACACCTCCTTTTTCAATCAGAATGAAGTCTAATGCCAATCTGTTCTGGTACGACATAAGAGAAGTGGCTGCAACCCAACCCAACCCAACATGGCACCCACCGAGGCGAACGTGTTTGTGCGTTCCACTCTTAAATGCCGGCTTTTTCTTCCTTTTCTTCTTTTTTGTGTGTTTTTTGCTTTTTCTGCAGTGCACAAATGCAATGCAATGCTTACATACAACAGACAGACATTGCTGGATATCACCAACTCACAAAGCCACTGGGAATTTCAGAGTAAAAGCAGGGAGAACTGGAAGCTAGCAAGGCAGGATCATGACATTCTGTGGCACTGCAGCAGCACAATTTCAAATAAAGAGGTTTACATTTTAGCAACTGAGGGAAATTAACCCAATTCTTTTGTTGGAAGCACGAGAAGTGACGACAGGAGAGGAACATTTAAAAATCAACAGAAAGTTTACTTAAAGTCTGAGCACAGTGATGTCATTACAGCGCTGGGATCAGAGCGACAGAGCTCCCGCAGGAGTTCCGTCCACTCAGCCCCAAATTAAGTTCTTACAATACATTTTATCTTCTTGGGCTGCTCCGCCCTGGACAGGGGTGCAACCTTCAATAGTTTGTGATCCTATTGGTCATTTGGTGTGAGCCGGAGCTCACGCTTCCATGTTGAAATATGGTAAATCTAGGTATGTGTGTGTGTGTGTGTGATGCTAATAATTGTGTTAAACTGGCCAGGTAGTCATCTCGGGTTGTAGCCCCTGGCCTCTGCAGGACATCCCAAGATAAAGCAAAGCTTGGGATATACTAAGTGGGTCGAGATGTGATTGTAAAACAGGCCTTTGCTAAAATGTAAATAGGCTGTCTGGTCACAAAGAGATGCAGACATCCTGTCTCTACACAGAAGTTACAGCATTCAAAGTAAGCAGATTCTGCTTCATTACAGCTGTAAGATATATAAGCAAGGGAAATAAATGTATTAAAATAACCAAAGCTCAGTAGTTCTTGGCAATTATCAATACAGCTGTAATATGTATAGACAAGGGAATTAAAGTTATGAAAAGTAACTAAAGGGAACTACAGCTGTGAAAATTAACTAAAGCTCATAAAGTAACTAGAGTCTATAAGACTCAAATCTAACACAATAATGCATATGTATGTCTAATGTTGTTTGTAGTGGATGTATCTGTACTAACACAAGTAAATTATACAGAGGAATGTTTTTCCCAGTAATACTGATACAGTACTAATGTGAAACAAGAAATTTCATGTTATGCTTTGACAGTTGAACAACTCCCCACTTTTGTAGTTGTGTTGATGGTTTAAACTTTAACACAAGGTTTTGAGTTGTTTGTTTTTGTAACGGGACACGACCACTTTGTTGGGTACAGAAATTAGTTAATTTTCAACTGTCCTTACTCTTACTGTTACGTGATCCATTCATTTTTATTATGGCTAGAGTGTGATGCCGACTAAATTAATTCAGACAAACCATCCCAATTTAAGTAATTATTTAATATTACAATTATTCTGAACAGAGTAGCAGTTGAATAGACAATCTGATAGTTGGGGAACAGAGAATAGAGACTCTCCTCCTGCAATGTGATAGATCAAGTTTTAAATAAGAAGGCTGTCAAAAGCGTCAGTCAGTCGAGTCAGTCCAGTCAGTTGTCAGTCTCCCCCCGGCCAGGTCCCCCAAAAAGCACATGGTTTACTGTCCCAGTAGCATTCTCTCTCTCTCCCTACCTCACTAACCCTTCAGGCTCACTCTTTTATCCGCAGCTTTCCTTAGGCTGCTACATCAATTTCTGAACTTAGCTTCCAATCTCCAGTTTCGGGAGACAACACCCTGAGATGTACTTCAAAAACAGGAAACATCTTGACCAACTTACATAAGCTCATTGTTCAGCTCACATGAACTTAATGAACCCATAACCACTTAGTTCTCCCTTACACAACTAGTACAAATAATATCTATATATGAACTACATACTGTTACCTCTGGAACCTTGTTTATTTTTAGCCACTACAATTATAAAATAGCGTTTTATTTCCTACGGACTATAATTTTGTGAATATCTAACAATATAGTTCTTTTCCATAGCACTGGATGTTTTAATAAAAAATTGGTTAATGCTTTAAACTTCCTCACGGAAAATCTTTCTGTATACTATACAGAAGACGGCACGGCATGGCATAGCTTAGCTTAGGATGTTACGTGACAAAAGACCAAACAAATTTGACCCAAAATATCTGGAAGTGAGGTGATGAAGGTACCAAATTACTTAGAATATGACCTTGGCCGCATTACAATTCTTTCTTATTCGAAATGTGATCAATACGTGCTTAAGTAGATGGGGAATTAACATGTAACATTTTAATTACATTATGCCGAAGTGAACGAAATTAACGAAATGACTCAAAAAAAAAATTTGTTCATTTTGCTGAACAAGCTTCAAAGAACCGAATCAGTAAAATGATCCGAACTTCCCATCACTAGGCCACAGACCACTGATGGAAAACCCATGCTCTAAACCCGACCCCACCCCCCACACCACCACAATCACCCCTCGGTAGTTGTTGTTAGGATAAGGCTAGAACTGGCTAAAAATGTCCTCACAACAATGTAGGCAAACTAAAATTTGTCCACACAGTGTAATAAATACATGTACACACACACACAGATGTAGGAGTTGTAAACTAAACAGCATATATTATGAGGGAATTAACTCATACAAGACTCATACATTTACATACATAAGGAACAGCAGGGCCAAAATGATGTGTGAGTAAAAAACAGAGAAACACACATAGGAAATGCTCACACAAACACAAACACACGCACATTCAGGCTCCTCTAATCCTGGGCCTGTTATCTACTGTTTTCAGCCAGCAGCGCTGCTGTCAGAACAACTAATGGACTTCAAAACAGTGAAGAATGATGACCACCTGCACAAATAAGCCTGCAAGATACAAGATAGGGTATTACTGTAACATTTCAACAGGGAGATTATTTATTTCAGTGTGCTGGTGGAAATATGAACATATGCTGCTGTGTTAACCACACAGCTCTCTTGTCTTGTATTGTGGAAAAGGGCAATCAGGAAAGTGCTGTTACACCACTGTATACACAGACACTGCTGGAGGTGTGCTGGTTAAATGTGTAGAATGATGCTGACATAGAAAGCTTGTCGTGTTTTATTTGGTGATGGAAGTAACTACAGATGTGCAAACAAAGCTGAAGCTTGCTAATCATTAAATGTGGTGCATTAACTTCTCTGTCTTAACACAGGAAAGGGCTCATTACAGGAGTAGCATTACACTGATCAGTATGCTGATACTGTATACCGTGTACACTAGTATTGGATATCAACGGCTAATATAGCAGAGCTAACTCAGTGATCAAAACTCAACAATAACCTTACTGTTCATTTGTTTTAATAAATTCATCATTTTAAGGAAAAATGTATTGGAAAAACTTCCTAAAGTTTTCCATCTTTTAACAGTTAGTGTTGATAAATTAATTGAACTCCACCTGAGCTCCAGCTGAGATTTCATCACAAATAGTTCTTGATATTGAAATCTCTCTGACCACTACCAAAACAAGTGAAATTTAAAGCTGCATTAACTAACTTCTCCTAATTTTCAGCTGTTAAGGGTGAAGTGAGAATTAAACCAAACTCAAGCAGTATCCCCTCCTCTTCTCCCTCCACTCATCCTTGCCTCTCCTGCTCAGTTTCTGAAACTACGTCATATGTGGTCACAACAGCAAGAGACAGCTGTGGCAGTCAGGTAATGCAGTAATAATAGCCAGCCCCAGAACTAATGTATACAAGATACAGAGCCCATGGTTTTCTGTGGCACTGCAGTAGCACAATTTCAAATAAAGAGGTTTATATTTTAGCAATAATGCATATGTACTGTATGTCTAATGTTGTTTGCAGTGGATGTATCTGCACTAACACAAGTAAATTATACAGAGAAATGTTTTTCCCAGTAATACTGATACAATACTAATGTGAAACGAGAAATTTCATGTTATGCTTTGATAGTTGAACAACTCCCCTCTTTTGTAGTTGTGTTGATGGTGTAAACTTTAACACAGCTGTGTTCAGATTGAGATTCAAAGGTGTGAATAAATGCAACTCTTGCCATTTATTCCTATGGGGGATTGCATTTGTAGCCAGCACAGCATGGGGCTCCGGTAAAACGACGTAACCCTGTGCAGCAAGAAAGCTGGATCTGGTTCAACTTTAACCGCACTGGACAGTGACATCATCTGGCAAAGGCATGTGTTGAGCAATCATGTATGGGGACAATCATGACATGTACAGTGGGTACGGAAAGTATTCAGACCCCCTTAAATTTTTCACTCTTTGTT
>NW_018128316.1:323711-323980 GCF_001952655.1 Monopterus albus
GAGGCTGCTGAGGCTGGAGACTGGGTCTCCTCTGGCCCCTCCTTTTCCGTGGACCCCCAGGGCAGATAGCCAACCGGGTTCCCTCGAAGGGAGAGGGGCTCTGTGCTGGGCAAAAGTGCAAGAGCCCAGTGGCAGAAGATTGTACACCCCCCTCCAGGCGAAGGAACTCATGGGGTGTGGCCTCGCTTAGTGTGAGCCATATCTGCTGACAGGCCTGCTGACAGGCCTGCATATAGGCGAGGCCCCCCAGCCCCCCGCGTTTTTCTGCC